>NC_136514.1:50257422-50322422 GCF_053919585.1 Euprymna scolopes | reverse complement strand
CCGTTCGTCCGTTCGTCTGTCCGCACTTTTCTCAATAACTAAGCCTTGAAATTTTTTGAAATTTTCCACAAATATTAAACCTGATATGCGTAAAAACGTAACAGAACAGATTTTTCGGGGACCCCCCCCTTAAGGGTGCCTTTCTGGTTAAAATGGCTAAAATTGACACGTTTGTGCTTATTAAAAGAAATTTATGCCTTGGATTTTTATCAAACTTTCTGAAAAGTTGTAATTAACTGATTTCTATATAATTTTGGTTGTCTATACATCGCGATAACTCTTGGGTGTGCTCCAGGGCCTCTTTTAGGATAAGTATCGAAAATCGAAAAATCTGATCTTAAAAATTGTCTTTCATCTCTTATAGATAAAAAATAATTTTTACAAAAGAATATTTTACGTTACAGCGGTGTAATATTCGCCGGTGTAACGTAAGATATTCTCCTGTAAAAGTTCTTCCTTTTTATCTATAAGAAAAGAAAGACTATTTTTAAGATCGTTAAACCCAAGTATCACCTGACATTATATTGTAAATAAACATAGACGAAATTCTTATTTATTTTATTTTTTGAGAATTAGTTTACCGGGTAAATTATTTCTCGTAGTATATAATATTCAATCTATAATAAAATATACGCAATCTAAATATCATATTTAAGCGTAGTCTACGACCGGGCAACGCCGGGCGTCCAACTAGTTGCTTGAATAAAAAAGTAATATGCATTAATAATTGAAAAATCATGTTTTAGAATTATAGAATTACTCTAATCCAAATTATCTTTTAAGCTTTTTATTTTCAGTTAAATATATTTCGCATTCTGTATTTTTAAAAATATTTATGAGGGCAAGTAAGCCACTGTTAGCACTTGTGCCATCGTTTAGCCATCCCTTGGGATACATAAATTATATAACTTATTTGATAATGTAGCCTTTTTTACTCATACATCTGAACATTATGTGTTTTCTATTCTTAAAGATGTTTGTTTTAAGTGAGTGCGTAACAGCGACAAAAAATGGGATAGAATTTGTGATTCTGCCAACGGGTTTTTGCTACTCTTCTCTTTGGCATCGAACCTGATCACTGCCGAGCCAAGAAGCGAATCGATAATTGAAAGTAAACTTTCCCAGTTGTCAAATCGGTTGAGTATGGTGATTATCTTAATTTATTTTTACAAAAAAGCAACGAATACACACACACACACACACACACACACACACACACACACACACACACACACACACACACACACACACACACACATATATATATAAAACATTTTTCTCTTATATAATAGTTGATCAACAAATTAAATGCACAGCGCCCATAACAAAAATACTATAAAAAGCAAATAATGCTAACTATAAACTTGGCAAAAAGATAACTAACCCGATAAAACAGTACGCTAAAACCATTGAACACAATAAAACGATTTGCTCTCTGCCTATCTATCTATCTATCTATCTATCTATCTATCTATCTATGTATCTATCTATCTATCAATCTATCTATCTCTATATATTACCGTTTATATTTATTACCGTTTATTTATATATATATATAAAATTTATTTATACAAACATCGATGGCTACATATGTGCATACATATTTCTGTCATCACCTGTTACTGGGGAGATTACGTCTTCAAGCCAAGAATTGCCCTTGAAAACTTTGAAAATTTTTGGCCTGAAGACGTAATCTCCCTAGTCACGGGTGATTACAGAAACATGTATACACATATGTAGCCATCAATGTTTGTATAAATAAATGTAATATACCTGCTCTGTTTACTTATTGAGCACTTTTTGGTAGATATGTTTCCACTACCGGAATCGAATTAGCGATCAGATAGTGTCATCAGATTTTGAAGATTTATCTGCAAAGTCTGATGAAACTACCTGATCGTTAATTTCCGGTAGTGGAAACATATGTAACTAAGCAGATTAAAAACGGTAATAAAATATATTTTGCTCTACAGTAGTATTGATCATTTTTTCAGGCTTTTACCATATACCATTTACTCATTATATATATATATATATATATATATTCATATGTATGTATATATACATAATTATATAAATGATAAAGTAAAGTTCAGCACTATTTGTGAATTGCGAGTAAGCCCTTTAATGCCAAGCTAAAAGAATCGTTTTACGCAAACCAAGCCTCACCAACAAAGTGAAATACCCAATTCTTCTCACGAACAGAACACGCAAACAATATGCACGAAGTCATACGCGTCATAAAGAGATGGTTCTCTCAAACTACGATAAACTTTGGGTGTCTTTTGACTGAAGACTACCTCATGTCGCTTTAGATCTTAAAAAAATCATGCAGTTCAGATTCTTATATTGAGTTGATGTCCATTGCTGTCAAGCGCGGATATTGTGAAAACCGCGTTCATAAGATTATTTTCCCGTTTGGAGAACCAGGTGGAGACACACGTCGTCTTTGAGTGAGCTGTATTAGACAACAGATTCTCTAAGAGAACAATTTTAAGTTTTTAAAATACGTCATTTATAAATCAAGATATGAAGCTTGTTTTTTTCCTTTAAAACATGTCAAATGTATATATATATATATATATATATATATATATATTTCAGATAGAAAGATATAAAAAAATTAAGAATAATTGAATTTCAACTAGGGTCGTTGATAGTGCTCAATCAAAGAGAGCAAATTATATACATCTTGCTACGATATTCAGACCGTTTCAATTATATTTGACTTCATCAGGCAAGAAAAATTAAAATACAAAAGTTAAAAAGGTTTAAGAGCTTTTCAAATTTTGAGGAGATAAAATGTCATGATTGGTGTGAAGCGAAGATAAAGTTCTTAATATATATATATATATATATATATATATATATATATATATATATATATATATATTTGAATTATATACATAAATATATATATATATATATTTGAATTATATATATATATATATATATTTATATATAATATCATGTGTCTACATGAAATATTCGGAGATATATTATGTATCTATTTATTTCAGAATTTACATCAACAGTGCTCAATACGTGAGTAGATTTTGGTAGAAATTTATGGAAAACTATAGCAATTAAGCTATACAGAATCTTTCGCGTTTCATTCCCGTAAGTTATCCTCAGGGTAAAATGCATGAGGTTAAATGAATTTAGCCTGATAATTCCTAATATTGATAAAACGCGCAAGTTTGTGTTTTGTTTAATTGCCATATATTTCATTACTTATCATATATATATATATATATATATATATATATATATATATATATATATATATATATATATATACTAGCGGGGGGCGCCCGGCGTTACCCGGGTGTTTGGAGGTGTGTGTTGAGCAAAAAAAAAGTGGTAGTAGGTAAGCAGGCTCGAACTCGTGACGCAAGACGAAAAAGAAATTGAAAGAAAAGTTGACATCTTATCGCTACGCCATGACGGGAGCGGAAATGTAAAGCGTTCAAATTTAGTGATGTCAACCCTTACGCCATAACGGATAAGAATCACGCACTTAACTCTGGCTTTCTCTGCGGTATTTATTCCCCACGATGTTTCGGACCCCCCCCCAAGGGGCGGAGGTACTTTGGCAGTGTCCAAATGAATAGCAATTTTCTTATACAAAGGATTTTCCTCACATTGATCAACGCTTATTGTTTTCTGGACGTCCCCGCCATGAACGTCAGGAGGCGCCACTGTTTGCTTCAATCAGTTTCGCTTTTATACGAAAAAGACAAACATTGGAAAGAACGGGACAGAGGGAATTTTTAAAAATTCGATCAAAGTAAAGATAGAGATGACGTCCGTTTTCGAATCTGAGATATTAAAAAAATAGGGAGTATAATGGAAAGTTCTCGAAAATAGCAACCGACGCGAGAAGCCCGGCAACCAAAGCCTTTTTTAGAGATACAAAAACGCTCGAGGCCGTGTTGCCTTTTATATATATACTAGCCTGGGTGCCCGGCGTTGCTCGGGTGTTTGGAATTGTGTGTTGAGCAAAAAAAAAAAAAAAAAAAAAATTTAGTAGGCAGACTCTAACCCGTACGGCAAAGGAGGAAAAGCACGTGAAAAAAAACAGAAAAAAAAAACTTGACGTCCTTGCTTTGCGTCCATCGACAAACCGGAAGTGAAGAATGTTTAAATTAAAGCTAGCTAATTTTTCGATATTTGTCGTCCGAAGGGTAGAGCTTCAAAACGATGCCGATCTCGTGAAAATCCGTCGCGTCTGTCGAAAATTTTAGCATACATACATACATACATACATACATACATACATACATACATACATACATACATGATGGCAGCAACTCGTTCTCGAGTATTGCCATTAATTAATATATCTCTGGCTCAAATGACGCAAACATGAGTGCAACTAGCAGCACGTGTCAGACGGTCACTTATATGAACCTTCTATAGTCCAGCACATTCACTGATGACCAGGTCCAAGCTGTGGTGCTCTGAACACCTACCAGACCAGACACTGGAATTTCCAGAGCCTTTATTGCCATTCACGCATATATCTGCATCAGTCCTCATTGAATGTACGCTTGCTATTTTAGACTAAAGCCAACCATTTTGTTATCGAGATACACACTGATAGTAAAATGTGTATTCCATTATATATTAAGTAATGCCTGTGCTTGAAGCTTTTTATAGTGAGGAAAGACTTTGCACTGAGCCAATCCCACTCTCTGAACAACTGCCACATTGAACCAAAAAAGAAGAGCAAGTCAACATCATTGGAAGCAGCAGCCGCCGCAGGTTTTATATCAAGGTTTTCCTTCTCCTAGAGAGGTTGCCTTAACTACGGCTTACAGGAGCCTTCTCCACCCACCATGCCATTTGATTCATGACTGGGACTGAGGTTGCAGGACACCAGAGCATAATCCACACGCCGGTGGGTCATGCATGCCACAGCTGACAGGGCCTAAGCTCCTCTGGAGGTTTCTGTCAGGGTTACCTCACCCTTAGCCTTTGGCCCACAAAGCTGTGGAGGTCCAGTTATACGGCGCAGGACACTCGCCGTTCATCAGAGCCCCGTCTGCGTGGCAGTGGTCACGACGTGCACGTGGGGTTGATTTGTCTGGGAGAAGCACAGTATGACGCTAAGATATCTGTGCTTTTAACACACGTCCACACCAGACCTTGACCACCACATACATACATACATACATACATACATACATACATGCATACATACATACATACATACATACATACATACATTTAAACAGACAGGTGGGATTTATATCATAGATGGTGTGTCAAGAATATACACAGATATCCACACTTCGAATGAGGAGAAAACCTTTATTTATGAACATAGAGTGAAATGGAATAGCTTCGAATAAAGAAGACAAAAGAATCGAAGAATCATGTGCGCAAATGTTCAAATTGATCGGCACTATTGTCGAGACAACGCTGATAATAGTTAAAGTGTGAGTACATTGTGAGACTCCCTTTATATATATATATATATATATATATATATATATATATATATATATATATATATATATATATATATATATATATATATATATACTAGCATGCCACCCAGCGTTTTCCGGCTGTAAAATACGCACAAATTTTAATTCATACAAAAACAGAGACACGAGTTTCTAAACTGTTCACTTCTTGTAAGTAAGAAATAACCTAGCTGAGATCGAAGCCAAAACACGTAGACAGTGTTTTAAATACGATAACCATTAGGTCAGCTTAAACCGTCTTTAAAAAGTGTTTTTAAACCTACTTATTTTTTACATTTTGACCTCTTAGCAGCCCCTACTCCAAATGAAAACGGATTAAAGTTTTCCATGTGTCTGAATACCTTACATAACAAATTTCAAGTCTGTAGATGAAAAATTCGTTGAGTATATAGGTTGAAAATTATTCTCATAAACACACATTCTCACTGATATATATATATATATATATATATATATATATATATATATATATAATTTTTAAAATATAATTATTTTTAAATATAATTATCCACTGACGTGTTTCGTCGTCCACGACTCATCAGAGTGACTGAATCTAGCAAGATTCGAAATCGGCACCTCGTGATAAGAAGCCTAAACTTCGCCGGACTACCAAATGTATCACTTTTACGCAGATGTTATTTGTTTTTGTTAGCGATACTTCTTTGAATGAATTCAAGTATTTATACGAAAGTGCATTTTTACCTAAATGCTTGTTGGGAATGATTTTCCCATTGGTATCCCCTTTTAATGGGGAGCATATATATATATATATATATATATATATATATATATATATATATATATATATATATATATATATATATATACTAGACTAGATACCTGTGACACGTTGGGCCAGTATATGTTTTAGCTAGCTATGGAATAGTGAGTATACAGAATTAATATATAAAAAGTGCAAGTGGCTATACAAAATTAATGTGTAAATGCGCAAAAATTGAATGGATCGCGCGCGAAAACAATGTTGATTAGTGAAAACAATACGGAATGCATTATATAATAAAGGTCTTAACACCATTTCCATTAGATTATATGAAAAAAGTAAAGAGTGTGCATTGTACATGACCACCTTTGTTTTTTTCGTGTGTGTTCACAGCCTTAAAATATCGGAAAATAATAATTAAGTAATATTTAATAATGAGACCTTTCCAAAAAAATAAAAATCTTTAAAAAAAATCCCCTTACACGTATGGCTTTAAGTGTTTCTACGTATTTTAAAAATGTTTGTAACTTATGACATCCCTCACCTGTTTCTTCTTGTTGCCCCTCCTTCCAAATTTGAGAAAAAAAAAATGGTCTCGTTGCCGCTACGTGGCCAAGAAATGGGTGCTGATTTTACGTTAAATGTATATAAGAAAGTGATCCCCACACAAAAATGTCAATTTTTTATTGTTTTATTAAAAATTCTTTCTTTCATATTTTCTTAAACGCCCGTTGAAACATATCAAAAAAGTAACTTTTGATTTCTTTTAAGAAGTAAACTACGCTGGGTTATGTCGTAAAAATGCCAAATATTTTAAAATATATGTAAATTGATCACGTAATTTTTTTTTGTTTTTTTTTACATTAGAAAAGCATTTGTTTTGCTTTTTGTTTGTAAACGATCCCAACTCGCAATGAAAATAAAATCGAAATATATATTTATATTTTCGTCGTTAAAACAGTACATAATATAATCAATAGCATTTGTGAACGATACTTGCTTAAAAAATTCTGTTTATATTGTTTAAAATTCAAAATAAAAATGTTTATATTGTATAAAATTTAAAAAATTCTATTTATATTGTTTAAAATTAAAATAAAAAGGTTTATATTGGTTAAAATTATTAAACAATAATATTGTTTAAAATTTTTAAATGTTCTATATGTATTATTTAAAATAAATAAAACGTGTTTATTAAAATATATTGTTTATTTTTGTAAAATGATTTCTGCCTATTTAGAAGTGTTCACTTCTGAAATATCGATATTATTGTTTACATATCGTTCGGAAATTGGCTCCTTTTATGTCATATAGGAATCGAGAGTATTTTGCCACACAAACTCCAATCTTGCCCATTTTTTTTATTTGTAACGCAAATCAATTTTTAAAAACATATTTATGAAACTGTTGAATGTTATTTTGTGTTGACAGTTATTTTCTTTTTATTAACGCGGTTTCAACGACTGGGAAAGCTGATTTGAGTAATTTTGTCGTCTTTAAACTGTCGATTACAGAATATATAAAAGACATTAAATCATAAACATTTGTTTTGTTTTTGTTTGAAAACGATTCAAACTTGAAATGAAAATTACAAATAAAATTCGTAAAATGTAGATGTAAAAAAACCCCCAGAAAACAAAAGGGATTTACAGTTTTCTTTTTATTTGAATATTTTAAACGCGAAAAATTTTCGATTTAAACATTTTCATGGCTTTGTTTTTATGTAATTACGCATACGCATCATAAAGCGGAACCGGAAACACGGTTTCAACGCCCAATCAAGACGATTTGAGTTTTATAATATAATAGATATATGATTCAGTAGATTGTCAAATTTATGGCATAATTAAATATTTTAATATCATAAAACAAAAACCAACGAAACAACTCCACAAAGCACCAAACATAATCTCTACTGATGCCCAGTTCGTAATCTTGGTATTGCAACTTCCAATATTAACGGGGACTAGGAAATAATTCTGTGATTTCGAACCGGATTTTATTCAGAATCCAGGTTGACAACATTGTTTTTAATGTATAGTATTTATATATATCTATAATATAAAGCTGAACGTCTGTGTGTGTGTCTGGTCACGAATAGACTCCTATATGGTTGACTATTATAGAAAACTGATCACATATAATGATAGAAGATTATCGAGACACATGAATGGGTGTGTTTGATCTGGCATAATGATGATTCATTAAAATTGTAGGGTGCTTCGCGCCTGGCCTCCATAGAATGGAAATAGGCACAAACTTTAATAAAGACTTTTCATATCTATCTGCGAAAGTATACTTTGATAATTATGTTTCAGTTTGAAGAAACATGGTATAATAAAATTATGGGGTGTTCGTTCGCACCTGACCTCCATAGAATGGAAATATATCACAAAGTTTAACAAGGTTTTTTTAATATTGATCCACAGAATATTGTGATAAGTGTTTTAGTGTGAACAGATCTGGTATAATAAATTATGGAGTTTATCTATTTTATTTTTACTTTCATCATATTTTGCTTTAGTTTTGATACCCCCAAATTCGAAGCTATCTCCTTACAACCCTTCCTTTTCATAACCTATCATACTTTCATAAATCAGAGTCCATTTTCTGTAGGCTGTTTTTTTTTTAACCCAGTCAACGACGGGTACTTTTGCTAGTATATATATATGTGCGTGTGTATGTGTGTGTGTATGTGTGTGTGTGTATGTATCGTAAACTATTTTATCGTCAAAGTGATGCATTCGAGCAATAAATTTGCCTGCTATTATCAAAAAGTATTTTCTTTTCCCTTTATTAATTACAATGGTTTGGAATTAGTTTGATTATCGTTTGTTTCCGGCAAAGACAAAAGCACAAAGCCATTTTGCTGAATGTTCAATAATTCATACGAAATAAATGTCCATAGTCCCCGTTTTCTTCCCCTCTAATTCTCTATAGCTTCCCCACCCGAAATGATTAGAAATCCTAAAATAAAACAATCTTCTAACCTATTGTAAAGATTAATTTATGCTCAAAACTCTGCTGTTGAACTAAGTTTACTGTATATGTCATATGATTTGACATTATATAGTTTGTTTCCCTTCTTTCGCATGGTAATTGATGTTGGCCTCGGGGTTGGATATTAGGTCGCAGAGTTAAAGATGGGTTCGCAACTGGCATAGCATATTTCAATCATGGATTCATTATCATTATCTATGCTGAATATTGCGTAAGCATTAAACACTGATATCTACAGGTGATAATAAGAAATATTTATATAAAAATATTACACCAATATTATATTTCTCTTAGTTTACCTGTCTGTCTATCTGTTTCACATTTTCTCGAGAACTTTGAGCAGTTCTGTATGAAAATTACTATTACAATGCTTTTGCGCCGGATAAAATTACTATGGACCTTTATGATGATAAGGTGCAGCAAACTAATTATTATGGTATCCGTTCGATGCAAAGTTAAAGATTAATAGGTGTTACTTTTTAATGCAAAATGAGCACAAATGTAATTATATTCAAACATCAAGTTGTCATTAAGCCCTCAACGGCTATAACTTTAGGTTATTTTTAACAGGTTAAAAGGATTTTTATGTGTATATATATATATAATATAGGATTTTTATGTGTCTGTATATAATCTTCGATTTATTTTTATTTATATATAAATCCAAGCTTAAGATATCCAAACGTAGGGACTAATGAAGTAAACGAAGTTGTTAACAAGAGCAAAATATTATTTTATTTATTTATTAAAATGGAAACAGTTACATTTGGTCGCTACAAACAGCCATCTGTTTCAGTCAATGAGACTTCATCAGGCGACACTGAACCATCTGACGCTTTTTTCTTTAGCGTCAGATGGTTCAGCGTCACCTGATTAAATCTCATTGACTGAAATAGATGACTGTTCGTAGCGACTACAGGTAACTGCTTCCCGTTTAATATATATATATATATATATATATATATATATATATATATATATATATATATATATATATATATACACGAGAGGCGTTCAATAAGTAATGCCCCTGACCCACTTCCCATAGCAGTAGAGCAACGAAACTTGGCACAGTTATTAGTCTTTCTCTACATAGGAACCACCTAGAGTTATGTATTTCTCCCAGCGTTTGATGCAGCTCTGGAGACCGTTTTTGTAGAACTCGCCAGGTTGGTCCTCCAACCACGACGTGACTTCAGAAATCAAGGCTGCATCATCTGGGAAACGCTTTCCTTTAAAAAACAACTTCATGGCTGGGAAGAGGTGAAAGTCAGAGGGTGCAAGGTAAGGAGAGTAGTGAGGATGGGGGTTGATTTGATAACCACACGCCCGTGCTTCTGATCTGGCGACATGCGAATTGTGAGCCGGAGCGTTGTCCTGCAGGAGGAAGTACCTTTGCTGATCTTGCCCCGCCTCTTAATTTCCTCAAAAGTGAAACATAATAGGCTCCTGTAATTGTGGTACCCTTTGCCAGGAAATATGCCATCACCACTCTGTCCTGGTCCCAGAAGACTGTGAGCATGACCTTGCTAGCGGAGGGCTGCACTCTTGCCTTCTTTGGAGGTGATAATTCCAAGTGCTTCCGCTGCATTGACTGGGCTTTGGTCTCTGGATCATAGTGATGGACCCAGGTTCCATCCTGTGTAATCAGTCTTTTGAAAAACTTTTACTCATCTTTTTTGCACATCTCCAAATTCATCCTCGAGCACTCGATGCGTTCTCGATTCTGGAATGGTGTGAGCAACCTGGGAATCCATCTGGTAGACACCTTATGCATATGGAAATGGTCATGAATGATAGTTTCCACAGACCATGTACTAATCCTGACATCTTGGGTTATTTGGTGAATAGTAATGCGCCGATCTTCCAAAATGGCAGCCTCAACTTGACGGACAGATTCCTCATCAATGGCAGAAGGGGGGCGACCAGGTCTGGGAGTTGTTTCCACAGACTTCCGTCGATATTTGAATTCACAATGCCATCGTTTTACAAGGTCATATGATGGGGCATTATCACCATAAGTTTCTTTCATTTCATCAAAAGTCTCCTGTGGTGTGCGTCCTTTCAAATACAAAAAACCCGGATCACTGCTCGACATTCAATAGGCTCCATTTCACACCTGACTCAGTTCAAACACGTGTAAAACAGAAACCACAATTAGTTCAGAGCTGTAATTTGTCACATAGAGATATAACTCATTGCACATGCAAAATTTCAGCTAGATCAGACAACTGGAAGTAGGTCAGGGGCATTACTTATTGCACGCCCCTCGTGTATATATATTATTATTATTATTATTATTATTATTATAAATTATTCATTGAACTTTTGAATAGTCAAGTCGCTGCCTGATGATATCTGTTGTTTGATTGAAACAAGTGGCTATTTGTAGCAGCGGGATGTGAGCATGTTTATATAACAATAAACAATATATATATATATATATATATATATATATATATATATATATATATATATATACTAGCAGTTCAGTCCGGCTTTGCTCGGACCATAGTACTGTTCATAACTTTATGAGCATATGTATATATTAAAAAGTTTGTAACTGATTTTATATAATTTTGTTTGTCTATACTACGCGATAACTCTTTAGGGTGCCCCAGGAGCTCTTTTAGGGCTAATAAAAACACTCCATTTTTGGGACTATTTTACCATATTTGTCCATTTAGCAATTTAACATTTTTGCGTGGTGCTGAACTCAAATTTAAATATGTTAAGGCCTTGGAGGCTTTTGGGGCTAAATTTGGGGTGGGGGGACAAACGATGGACTTAGTTATTTCTTCTTTTGCATGGTGCAGAACTCAAATTTACATATGTTATGGTCTAAAGCGGCACGTTTGTCCATTTTCACTAGGATTTGACGTTCCCTGGGAACTTTAGGGCTAAATAGGGACGGGGGTTAAATACTGAACTTAGTCATTTTTTATGCTTCGTTAACTGTGCACTCACGGGGAACCATGCAAACTTCACTTGTTTATTTTATTTTATTTTTACAAACATCCTCAGTGAAATTGATTTTTGTGGAATGAACTGGATTTGAACTCGAAACACCCAGGTCGTCAGTCAGTGTCGTTAACCAATTACGACAGTCACCTGCCTGCCAAATATTTTATTGAAAGCGACATACAGCACTTTCAGTTTTAACCGCTTGAAAGATAGCTACGTTGCTATGTAGCTGGATAGTTAGCTAGATAAACAGCTGTCTAGGTATCTAGACAAGTAGTAATTATGTAGCTAGCAATATATCTATATGTATATAATATTTCTCTTTGTCTGTCAGTCTGTTCCACTTTTCCTCGGAAAGTACTAGGCCGATCTGTCTAGATGTTTATATAATCATTTAGTATGAAATGTGCAGCGAACAAAGCATTATAATATCGAATCGATGCACAGGAATAATAGGGATTAACAGTACTTAGTGTTTAATACAAAAATGAGCACAAAGTTAACCATATCAAAATATTGATTTTTGAATAAAGCACCCAGTCAACGGATTGCGACTTTTGTATGTTACTAAAGGATTAACAACTCTAGTCTATAAAACGGATAAGGCAATTTCACTAAAACTTAAATAAGATAAATAAAAACTATACTAAATAAATATAGTGACAATAACTAAAAAATAGTTAAAATGGCGACCGGTAATGAATAAGATAAATCAAATTGGTATGACATGTCAGAGTGAGGTCATTGTTCGAACAAAACTCTGTAAAGCATTTTGTTTGAGAAATGTTTAGACATTAAACAATAGAAATGATAGCCCGAGAGAGTGGACAATAAAACTAATCAATCGGAAACAAAATGCAAATTGTGTATCCACGCAATTAGTCTGATGATTTTCGTCGAGAATGAAACATGAACATTTCTGTATAGTTTACTAACATGAACATACTTTCATACTATATATATATATATATATATATATATATATATATATATATATATATATATACATGTAAAAGAGATTTAGAAGGCTGTCACAATGCGAGGAATGAGTTTTAGTCGCTGTTGGTAAGAGGAGACGAGAACAAGTGGCGATTTACAAATCAATAAGTACATATATATATATATATATATTATTATTATTATTATTTTTATATATATATATTTATTCAGTTGTATGGTAAAATGTCTTACTTGTAATTCCGTGCGACGTATTCCATTATTAATTTCGGAAAAATTTTCCCTTTTCAAATGGTGTGCGTAACAGGTCGGTTCAAAGCATGCTGGATGAAGGGCCGGAAGTTGTGTAGCTATGTGAGGCCTCGGGACAAATGTGAGTAGGGGATTTATGTATGGTATGATTAGGTAATTAACATGTTTATAAATTTGCTATTTTTATTTGTCTTTATTTTTATCTTATTTATTTATTTATTTTTTTTGGTTTATAACTTATTTTAGCGTGAGCTTTTTTTATTGTTCTCTGTTATGTTGTCTTTATCATTATTATTATTTATTTATTTTTTTGTTTTTATTTGTTTTTTTTGTGTTTTTGTGTTTGTATGTGTTCTTTGATTCTTATGTGTTCTTATGCCCAGCAGCGACTTAAGTGACCCAGAAAAGCAGAGACACCCACACATCAGCAGAAAAAAACAAATAAAAAAAAATAAATAATGCTTTGAACCGACCTATTACGCACACCATTTGAAAAGGGAAAATTTTCCGAAATTAATAATGGAATACGTCGCATGGAATTACAAGTAAGACATTTTACCATACAACTGAATAAATATATATATATAAAAAAATAATATATATATATATATATATGTATATATATATATATGTATGTACTTATTGATTTGTAAATCGCCACTTGTTCTCGTCTCCTCTTACCAACAGCGACTATAATTCATTCCTCGCATTGTGACAGCCTTCTAAATCTCTTTTACATACCTATCCCACACAATGCTTCAAGCAAACTACATATCAATCCTATATATATATATATATATATATATATATATATGTAAGAGCAAATAGTTAATAAAACATGTTAAAACACTTTGAAAAAGTTAAAAACATATTTAATTTGAAAAGGAAACACTAAATAAGTGGATAGTCCTTAATCCGCGTAGTTTCGAAGAAATACTTTCCTTGTCATCAGAGGGTAGGATTTAACAAAATGCGGGATCGGATTTTGCTTGCAAAAGTATTTGATGAAACTAGCCAAAGATCTTACTTGATAACAAAAAGGGAAGTAATGGGAATAGGGTGAAGGAAAAAGTGATTTCACGTGAATGGATAGTCTGGTGAAAAGTTAAGTATCCAATGACGGTAAAATCCAAAAATGCAAATCCAAGAAAGTTAGTTAAATTTCCATTCGCAAAAGTAAAATCCAAGGAAATCGCGAAATTGGAAGATGGTCCAAAATAATCTAAAAGGTCGAAATTCGTGGAACAATTCACAAATAGGTACAAGTAAAAGGGGAAAGAATTCCAATAATATTATTAAAAGAAAAATAAGATATGCGTTAGACTCGGCTGCCGAGGCAAGGTGTAATTAAGAAAAATGAGTGAAGAAAAAGAAGAGAAAAAGAAAATGAGTGACGAAGAAAAGAGAGAAAAAAGAGGTTGAATGGTGATTGAATTAAATAATTAATTATATATATATATATATATATATATATATATATATATATATATATATATATATATATATAGTCATATGCTACTGCTAGTACTGTCTGCTTCAATGTCAGACCACCGGAGACTAAACTGATACCCCCACCAGATTTGTTTGGTGAGGAGGGTAGCTAGTCTCTCTGAAGGATTAAAAACAAAACGTTCCAAAGGGCGAATGAACACCTTTTCGGGATTAACGGCCAACTAAAACCACACACACACACACACACACACACACACACACACACACACACACACACACACACACACATATATATATATATATATATATATATATATATATATATATATGTATGTATGCGCCGGGACTTGGAAATTCCCACTTTGGTGTCTGGGAGCGCGTTTAGACCACTGGGAGAGATGTACCCTTTAGCCTTTGTTTAGGTATGCGTTTAGGAGAGGGAAACTCTGAATTCAAACATACGGGCTGTTGTCTGCCCGTTCTGTCGCAATTAATTGCACCGAATGAGTTGATTCATTGTTCCAAAAAGTGTGGATGGTCCTACACAATCCTTCACTACTCTAATCAAATCATTTGTGTGGGTTTCTGGCAACTTATAATAGTTTCTTTATGAATAACCTCACACATCTCATGCGAGAAGTCCACTGTAGATGGAGTGAAGGCGACGGGGACAGGTAAAGGGTATTACTGGAAGTCCTTAGTCAGATCTTTGCACGTGGTTGACTGATGATAAATGACCATTCAACCTGTGAACAATTGTGCTGTCCGTGTCCTTCATCAGTGACAAAGCAGTTCTATTTACAGCACTGCTTTCCCCATGCCCGGGAGAAGGCGATAAAAAGGGCCCTAAACATTAATTGATCACTACAAAACTTGGCAGCCCACTGTAGCTGTCTGGTTATCCAGTTACGTAGTCAGAACAATGGAACATAACGAAATAATGTAAAATAGAATCTCAATTTAGCGTGCTGGAATGTCCGTACCCGCCAAGACAATGCATCTGCACCGGAACGTAAAACAGCTCTTGTTTCGCTTGAGTTGCAGAAATACGACATTGACATTGCTGTTTTATCTAAAATTGGCTTGGCCGGCAATTCTCATCTTCGAGAAGAAAAAGGTGGGTATGACTTCTTTTGGTCGGGAAAGGGTGAAAATGAACCCCGTCAATCTGAAGTTAGTTTAGCCATCAAGTATACCCTTGCAAATTCATTATTGTCTTTATCTAAGGGTGTGTCCGACCATGTGATGAAACTTTCCTTAGAAATAGAGAGCAACACCAATGTGACATTGGTTAGCTTTTATGCCCCAACATCGGATAGGCCAGTTCAAGAGAAGGACGACTTCTATGATCTCCTTTGTGATGTCATCACCAAAAGTTCGCCATTTTGCTATCTTTCGGGCCATGTCCTCCTTAGAAGTAACTTTCATTACGTGTACAAAGTCACTGAGTTACAAGATCAACGGTTCCAAAACGCATTAATCTCATTTCTCTTAAATCCACCGAAAAGAAAACTGAGCTTAACAGTCAACTTGATGAGACCTTGAATCTGTTAACGTCACCGATGATGTTGAGACTTCTTGGAAGACATTGCGAGATATAACCCACTCCGCAGCAGTGGAAGTCATCAGGATACCACAAAGAAAGCATCAGGACTGGCTTGACGAAGGCAATACTGAAATAAAAACCCTCATCAACCAAATGCACTCCGCAAAAAAAAAATTTGGATAGACGACAAAAACTCGACAACAAAACACAGTTTATAAAAAGCGTAAAGGTGAGATTCAACGATCCCTAACAACCATGAAAAAACATTAAAGACTTTCTACGATGGTTTGAAGGAAGTATTTAGTCCTCAGAAGAGTGGTGCGTTCCCCTTAAGTGTTCCCCTTAAGCACTGTTAGTGGAGAAGCACTTCTCACTGATAAAACAGATATTCTCAACTGTTGGAAGGAGTACTTAAAAAATGTCTTAAACACATTTTCTGTCATTGACAATGATGTAATTTTCTCCATCCGACAGAGTGCAGAAATACCAAAATTGTCATTTGAACATACTTATGAAGAAGTATGGGTATCCATTAAGTAAATCACAGCTGATAAATCACCACCACCGAAAGACTAAATTCCTCCGGAGGTGTATAAATATAGTGGAAACACTTTGGTGAAAAAAAACTTCATGCTCTTTTTGTGAAGATATGGAAGGCAAGTCAGGTTCCATAGGATTAAAAAGACGCCTGCATCAACCATCGTGGGATATCTCTGCTTTCGATTGCTGAAACAGAATCGTCAAGCATCTCGTCGATGAGGTGTATCCCGAGTCCCAGTACAGTTTTCGGTCGGGTCGCGGCACCATTGACATTATACTTTCACTCCGTCACGTGGCAGAAAAGGTCCGGGAGAGAAATCAGGAATTGTATATGGTGTTTGTTGACCTGACGAAAGCCTTTGATACTGTGAATCGTGGCGTTCTTTGGCAGGTCTTGGTATCTCCGAGAGCATGCTGCACGTGATTATGCCTTTTCGTGAGGGGATGAAGGCTAATGTTGTCTCTAATAGCATGATGTTCGAAGCCTTTAGTCTTACAAACGAGACCAAACAGGGGTGCGTAATGGCACCAGTTTTTTCTTCTCACTTATGCTGAAACATGGTATCCAAGTATCAATTTCGGTCATCTGATGGATTGTTTAACCAACGGTTCAAAGCCAAAATTCTTCTCCGAACCGAAGTTATTCGCGATTTGCTTTCTGCCGACGCTACTGCTTTGGTGGCAATATCCTTCGAGGAAGCGCAGGCTACTCTCTATCGCTTTTCAGGGCCTTTGGACTGACAATAAGCATAAAAAACTAAGCTAGTATATCAGCCTTCCCTTACTCCAAATCAAGTTGGAGGCGTAAGGCAAAATCCACCTGAGTATAGATTTCCCGAGCAAAAACTGAATGTGGATGGTCTTGATATAAATTATGTTAAGTTGTTTCCCTCCCTCGGCAGCAAAGTTAATCATAGTGGATCCCTTGATGACGAAATAATTCACAGGACTGCTAAGGCTATTTGCGCCTTTGGAAGCCTTCGTTGTGGGATGAAAGGGGTATCCGACTGGACACAAAAGTTCTTGTTTATCGTGCAATTTTTTCTCTATCCTTCTTTACGGCTTTGAGTCATGGATTCCGTACAGACGTCACATTCATCAGTTATACGTATCCCATAAGAAGCTTCCCACTCTTGATTTGTGGCCTTACCCTCCGCGACAAGGTTTCAAATCCTGAATTATTCACAAAATGAAAAAAAAAACATTCCTTATCCAGTCACAGTTGCGGTGCACTGGTCACGTCTTGAGGATGTCTGATAACAGAATACCAAAAATTGTGATGTGCATTCAGTGGCAGATGGGGGGGGGGAAATGTTGGGCGGCTTTGACAAGTTGAAAAGTAATCTGTCTGCAGTAAACATACCATATGGGAGTTTTGACAAAGAAGAGAGTGATCGTAAGGAATGGATATTGTGGTGTTTTGAAGGAATCGGAAAATTCCAATATGATAGCCTAAGTAAGTTGAGAGAAAACAGAGAAAGAGCAAAACGATTGGCAGCGGCGTCGCTATCAGCAGCTGCCAATCCATACCCATGTTCTATATATATATATATATATATATATATATATATATATATATATATATGCACACACACATACACACAAACACACACACAATATATATATATATATATATATATATATATATATATAATTGTAGGTTCGAACTTTAGTTCGGGATGGTTGCTAGTCTAGCCGTACTGAAGAGTTGTTATACAGCGAAACAGTCTCTATGTGAATGCCTAATATTTTAAGCTCCCCTTCCTTGGGTAGAGCACTGTCGTAAGCGAGTTCAACTGCTGCTTGCTAGGCGTAACGCAAATTTTTTTCTTTGTAAATAAACAAACAAATCGAGCACTGTAAAAGCGGCAGTTTTTTATGAATAGACAAATGAGGAGGACATTTACGAGACCCGATCCCATGGACCAGAAGGTAGAACTGCCGACTATCAACTTGATGATTGCCAGTCTAGCCGCACTGAAGAACTGTGATACAGTGAGACAGTCTGTGGATGACCACTATATATTTGACTGAAAAAATGGTGTAGTACATTTCCATTACTGAATCAGTAAGTAAAATTTTATCACATATTCAGAAACAATAAAAACCGTTGACATATAAATGTAGTTGTGATATAATAAGGAATATAGAGAGAAAGGGAACCAGCGTTCGAGAGAGAGAGAGAGAGAGAGAGAGAGAGAGAGAGAGAGAGAGAGAGAGCGTTCGTGTATCTGTGTAGGAGGGAGAGAGACTCTAATTAATCTCAATTACGATCTTTCGCTCACTAATAAAAAGTTTATTGATTTTGAACTTATTTTGTAAAGAGAATGGCAATATAAAACGAATGACAAAGTCTATCCATGCAAACCTAAATTATTTGTACTATTTAAATTCTTACGACTGCTGTTCTTATCCTAAGTGTTATCAGCAAGGACCCGTGGCGTAATGGATAGCGCATGTGGTAAAACTCAGTTGTAAAAGTTACACTTTTGAAGGTTGAAGGTCCAATCTTTAGTGAGGGCAACACCCAAAAATACAATTGCGAATTACTTAGCATTTCTATGCAATCATGGCTGATAGAACGAGAACAAGCTACCCCCGTTCTACAAGAAGAATTACTGAAACGTTCTGCGAATAACACTCAAAATGAGAACAGTAATTCGAGAATCCAAATAATACGAATAATCAATCATCTAAAAAATTTAGAACCGTAAAAATAAATTAAATTTTTATTTGCGACGGACGCCGAATTTGTAGAAATTGTTGAATACACGGTCACTGATGAGAAACTGTTTCGTGCCGATCCTCCAGAAGAAGCGCCTTTGGTATGAGGATCGGCTTGTTTGGCAGGTGAGGGGCAATATTAGCAGTAACCAGACAGCTGTTGCCGATAGAGAAGCAAAAGGGCAGGGCAAATTGCGCAAATCTTAGGCTTAGCGTATTAATTTAGGTGACTTAAAAAATGTTTAAATTTTCAGAGCTTTCAAAAATATCTGCATTAAGACACCAATTCAACCATCTTGTATAATATAAATCTCATCTGTCTGTTTAAATGTATGTAAGTATGTATGTATGCATGCATGTATGTATGTTTGTTTGTTTGTTTGTCTGTATGTCTGTCAAAACTTTTGACAGAGGCGACGGATTTCCACGAGATCGACATCGTTTTTAAGCTCGACCTCAACTAGGCAGTACAGGAAGGGGTCGCCCTTTACGCCGATATTTTCGAAATTCATCCCTCCTTTTCGATTGACTCGCCTTAATTTAAACCTTCGCCACTTCTGGTTTGACGATGGGCACAGACGTAATTTTTTTCCACGTTTATTTCCTCCTTCACAGTACGGGTTCAAGCCTGCCTGCCTACTACCACTTTTGTTTTTGCTCAACACACACCTCCAAACACCCGTGCAACGCCGAGCACCCTGGCTAGTGTGTTTATATTTACAAATGTATAGTCGTTTGTTACTGAAGATTGTTGAGTATCATTCATTCATTTTCGTATAAATTAGTTGATTATTGTTGGCATTTGTTTATCCAATATATTTCTAGTTAGAATTCTTCTTAAAAAGACATTGGACAGTTACAAGAGGGATCGCATGAAGGTCGCCATTATCCCTAAGCGATAGTATTTCTGCGCAACGAACTGGATTCGAAACCGGTACACCCAGTTTCTCAGTCCGCATTGTTTACCACATAGACCGTCATGCTGATGATTGATTAACGCTCTAAATATTTTATTGGCGAACGATTTATTTCGTCGTAGCTGTATGACGCCATTTTCGGCTGGCAGTGAATTAAACCAATTAAAACACGAGTTTGATAACATTAATTCATGATATATTGTTAAAGAAACGCATCTTTCATTTATCTGCATTCTTATATTTTTTTTTCAGAACAATGGCTATTTTCAAGTGGTTATTACTGATCGCAGGCAAAGATGAAACTGCGTAGTATTTTCTAAATGTTTGAAGAAATTAGGCGAAATAAATGTGTATAATTATTTTTTTTCGTTTGTGAAATTTCCAATTCCACCATAAACTGTATAGAAAACGGACAAAAAAAAAACAAAACAAAAAAAACAAAAAAAACAAAAAAAAACAAAAAAAAACAACAACAACAACAACACTGTAAATTGTCTGTATTTTAATGCCTAATGTTCTAAAATGCATTTTTTTTCGCGATTTTGGTTCGTTTTAATTCGGTCTTCTCCATGGCAGTATCTTTGTTTTTAAACGATGAACGGTTTTTAATATGTTGGCAACCTTATCTTTCTCCAATCTTAAATGGATGTTCCATTCCAGTTTACAAATACAAAAACGTTAAACATTAAAAATAAATAAATAAATAAATAAAAAATAAGCGTACACGTTAATCTTAGCGACATTTTGTTGAATATATATATATATATATATATATGTATATATAACAAAATGTTGCTAAGATTGACGTGTACGCTTATTTTTTATTTATTTATTGACGTGTGCGTTTATTTATATATTTTATAAATAAATAAATAAAAAATAAGCGTACACGTTAATCTTAGCGACATTTTGTTGAATATATGTATGTATGAATATATATATATATATATATATATATATATATATATAACAAAATGTCGCTAAGATTGACGTGTGTGTTTATTTATTTATTATATATATACATATATATATATCTATATATATATAAACGTAATTCTTGGTTCGTTCTAAATCGATAAAACCATATTTCTATATTACTAATTTAATTGAAATTTTCAGAACATCTATCTGTAAAGTCAATGAATGTTTACATGTTATTAAGATAACTTAACATTGCGAATTATAAAAATATTAATTAAAATAAAAATATTTTTCGTAAGTCGTTTCTGCGAGACTGCCCGGTTTTATTTCCGGTAACTTCCGTTTCAGCTACTCTCAAATTACAAGATAAGTAAAAAGAAGGGTACTAATGCAGAGAGTGATCCGTGCTGTAATAATAACGTTATTACTTAAGAAACCATTCTTAACATGTGGAGGGGAGGGTGTTTTGTACCTATTCTGTACTTTAACCTTGCAATTGAATAAAAAAACATCATAAAACTTTAATTAAGCGTGGAAATACGATTTTACAAAAAGCGCGGATCACTCTCTGCATTAGCACAAAAAATCCCCTATTTTTTAGATTTATGTATCTTACCAATTGTTTACATAAAAAGTGTGTTTTAACTTTTTCTAAACTGTTTCATTTTTACGACATGCCTCAGCATATTATAAACACCCTAAACTCCTAATGTTAAAAACGGCTTTCAAATTAAACACGCCCTTCCAAAAACCTCGAACGCCGTTCTTAACATGGGGAGGTTGGGGGTGTTCATTCCGAAAGCCGTTTTAACATGGGACGGTTAGGGTGTTTATAATATGCTGGGGCGAATCGTAAAATTAACGAAGTTGCTATTTATTATATATTGCAAAAATTGCTTGAAATTTATTTGACAAAAAAATCTTGACAATTCAAAAGAATGTTTAAAATTATTTATTTGTTCGAAAAAAATTTTTTTTTAAGAGTCCAATGTTGCTTTCATTTCAAAATTGTTTTCTTAAAATTATATTTTTTTACGCAAACTTTTCAATCAATGTTTTTACAATTATATTTCGATTCCCAGTAAAAAAAAAACAACCCACTTCTCCGTTAAAAAAACAATCATTTAAATTAATTTGTTGTTGGCCTTTCAAAGTAGCTTTAATTAAAAAAAATGTATAAAATTATTTATTTGTTTGAAAAAAATACACACACAAACGAAAAAATAAACAAACAAAAAAAAACTAATTTGGTTTTGTTTTGGTTTTCAAATGGCGCTCGCCCAGTTTAAACTATTATGAATATGTCATTTCAATTTTCTGTTTTTAATAATAAAAAAAAAGTTCCATGACAAACTTTCCCGTTCTCATTAATTAAATCGAAACATTTACAATTAAACAATTATTGATATATGCTCTTTTTTACTTTCTTTATTTACTTTTTTTCATAATTCTTTCCGGAAGTTTAATTTTTTGTTTTTTTCGAAAAAAAAAAATAATTTTAAACATTTTTTTGAATTGTCAAGATTCATTTTCTCCAGTAATATCGGTTTACCAAGTTTCTGGAAATAATAAATGATAATTTTAGTTTAATTTAACGCTTCCGGAAGTAATAAATGTTAATTTTGGTAAATTTATTCTTTCCCTTTCCGGAAGCAATCGTTCGGCCATATAATGATGTCTCCCCTAGATTTGGATGGCAAGTGCGTGAAAAAAATGGCGTCTCCAATTTCGGAAATAAAGGGTAGAAGCACCATTTTATTCATTGTTGATTTATTTAAACAGTCCTTTAGAAAATAAATATTTAAAATAAAGTTGTCCTTGGGCGTTGAGTTCCATGGCGACCAGCAGAATTATTTAATAGTCGCTCCTTTCACCCCCCTTAGTCAAGGCTAACGCATGTGCACGTAACATTTACGTGCGCATACATTAGCCTTGACTAGGGGGGACTAAGGGAACGACCATTGAATAATTATGCTGGTCGCCATGGAACTCAACGCTCAAGGAGTACCTAAAGTGGCACTTATGCACTTATGTTATCGTGCTATCTTTTAAAATAGTATTTTCACACTAAAGTCAAATTTTACAATATCTTTTTTCTTTTATTAATTTGTTAGGTGAAAGTACAGATAACCCGGTCGGTTTCTAATGTGTGGAAAATCTAGCTCCCGAAAAAAAGGGCACTCTGGATAGTAACAAAAAATTAAAATTGCCTCAGTCTTAAAAGATTTCTTCTCTACTGAACGAGGAAAAAAACGGTGAAGTGTAGATCACCTTCTGTTTCTCTCCCCCTCTCTCTTTCTCTCTTAATATCTCTCTCTATCCATCTCTCCCTTTCCCTCTCTCAATCTATCTTTCTCTCTATATCACCCTCTCCATCTCTCTCTGAGCCCCTTTCTCTCTCTAACTCCCTCCTTTTCTCTGTCTCGCCCTCTCTGTTTCTAACTCTCCCCCTCTCTTTGTCTATCTATCAATCCCTTTATCTCTCTCTCTATCGCCTTCTCTATTTTCCTCTCACTTTCTCTTTTCTGTCTATATATCTTCCTCTCTATCTGTCAATCTCTAATCCCTCATCCTATTTTAGTCTCCTAAATTAATTACAGTGAATAAGGCATTGTCAAAGCATGGATAAATCCTATTTTACTCACCTAATTTACTGACTGTGAGAATAGAAGTTATTTGGAAATTACTGCTACCTTGAACAGCACCAGAAGTAACTGGTAAAACCTTTCTAATTAAATTGATTTTGGCAGCAATTTGGTAACAAAATGATATAGCCTTAGCCCTTGTTGCATGAGGAATACCTGCGACCTTGCTGCCAAGTAGAAGAATTATTTATTCTATTTTGAAAAATTCAATTTTTCAAAAATCTCATGTTCGACATCTCCAAAACATTCAATATAGGGAAAAATATTGCAGAAATTCAAACTTATTGTTTAGGATGAATGCACAACGGTATGCAAAAAATCATTTGAGGCTCTTGGTCGATCCTTGCAAGATTTGCGTGGCAATGTCAGACCATTTGGGAATGCAGTAATATTGCTTGTAGGAGATTTCAGACAAATGTTACCTGTTATTTTTCAATCAACACAAGCAGATAAAATAAGTGCTTGCCTCAAATACTCTACTGTTTGTGCCATGTGAAGACATTAAACTTAACTCAAAATATGTATGTCCAATTGCAGACTGTTCGATCCGCACATAAATTTAGTTTTGCATCACTTGTGGGAAATTGGGCACGGAAAAGTGCCAGCTGATCAGAGATAAGGGCAAAATTCTTTGACTTTTAACTTCTGTAATTTTATTACATCAAAAGAAGAGTTAGTTTAAAAGGTTTTTGCAGATATTCAAATTATAAGAATTCCACTTGACTGAGTGAACGAGCTATTCTTGCAGGTCAATACAAAGACGTGCACGCTATTATTCAATGTAAAATTTCAAGTGAGGTAGTACAAATAAAAATTCATCGACACTGTTGTGAAAGCAGATAAAGTGGTTAATTATCCAACAAAAGTGTATATATATATATATATCATTGCATTTATATATGAATTTTGGAATTAAAACGATTTTCACGATTCAACGAGAAACCGCCTGTCTTTATACCTCAACCGCCTATAAAAATATATTGCCACTTTTCTGAATTTTTGAGTCGAGGATTGATAATTCGTATTATTTGGATTCTTCGGATAATCTTGAGTGTTTTTTTTTTACAACGTTTCGGTCGATGTTATCTTCAACCATCGTCATATGTATCTTGTCAAACTCGTGAAGCTTTCTGTGGAAGTCGGGAATCTGCATTTTGAACGGCACCTTTTATCCACGAGGATAACATACTGCCGTTGCGTCAGTCATGACTGTGTAGAAGTCCTAAGTAATTCGCAATTGTATTTTTTATTGTTGTCCGCACTGAGATTTGAGCCTTGAACTTCTAGAAAAGTGTAAATTTAACAACTGACTTTTACCAAGTACTCTATCCATTGTGCAAATGGTTTCTGCAGATTCCCGAGTTGGACAGAAAGATTCTCGACTTGGACAAGATATATCATCTTTCCAGAAATCATCCCCCGCCCATTTCTTCTGGATATCGAAATAAAATAATAATTTCTATCTAATATATAAAGAAAAACAACCCAGTTTCACAAAACATTGTATCTTACAAATCGATATTTGATTCTGCCCAGCTAGTGATACGAATATTCTTTATCTTTGCAGACATTCTAATCGATTATATCGATTACATATTCAAGCCTATCTGATATTTAAATAAAGGAAACATCACAAGATTCACAATTACTGTAATTAGATAATAAGCATAGAAATACGTTTGTTACAAATGGAAAACCTAGAAATTGCATCCAGAATCGCTTGGAACGTATATATATATATATATATATATATATATATATATATATATATATATATATATATATATATATTTTAATTCATTTACATAAACACTCAAATTCAAACACGCACATAGACACACATAAATATTCGGTGGACTCTCTCTTCGTGTTCGATGCATGAGGGCCGTAAATCCTCCCCGTGTTACTCTGTTTTCAATGTTTGTACCGCATTATTGAATCCTTGAGAAGATGGTTAATGTATACGAAACGTAAATCGATCCACGTAGGGATTTTCTGATGTTTATATAATTTTACTTATAAGAGCTCTACATACGTATTGAGCAGTATTGTTTTTTTAGTTTAATATATTTGAACTTATTTAATACCGATCGATGCTCCGTTCAGTCTCAAGAGACAATGGATATCCCTTTAAGGATAGCTGCCCCTGTAATTGTGAGGCAACCGTTGCACAATCCTCAACCACACCTCTCTTGAATCGTCACTGCTTGTCCAATGATAAGGGGAAGTCCAGGACGACTGAAAACAATGCCGAGGTAAACGAAGAGCACATATAACACCTGGAATTACGAAATGGTCACACATTTTAGTATTTACCAGGCTCAACGTTGCTTAACTTCAGTGCTCTTACGGAAACCTGTGTGCCAACGTGATTTTGTCGTATTTAATATATATATATATATATATATATATATATATATATTGCAATAGGAAGGGAAGACTTTTATGATTCATGATTAAAAGTAAATTAAACATAATATTGTTGAAACTAAATTCCACAGATGTCGTGGCAAATTTCATACGTTCAATAAAGATGTTTTCATGAATAGGAGGAGGTGATATCTGACCCCGATATAAAAAATCTGCACAGATATCTATAGTTTCCAAAACAGGGACACAAGTAAAAAGATTGCTAATGTCATAAGAGCACATAAATCTATTAACAATCTTAGACTTTTTAATAAAGTCAGCAAAATAAAATGAATCTTTAAGACAATATTTACTATAATGTTGTAAAACAGGTTGTAAAATGTCAAAGATCCATTTTTAGACCTTGAGTTGCGATGACCCTACCATGAACAAAATGGGCCTTAATGGGATATCCGCTTTATAGGTTTTAAAGAGACCATATAACCTTGGGCGGATAACCTGAAAATATCTTTATTGAACTTATGAAATTTGCCACGACATCTGTGGAATTTATGTATCGGCAAAAAGATGGTGTGGCCATGGACTCAGTACTTGGACCGACCATGGCGAATATTTTTGTGGGGTTCTATGAAGAGCGCTTACTATCTGGACCCATAAAACCATTAGTGTACTTCCGATATGTTGACGACACATTCTGTTTATTTAATAACCAAGCGACACATTCTGTTTATTTAATAACCAAGCTCATCAGTGCGGCTAAACAAGCAACTACCTCAAGCTAGAATCGAAACCCGACCGGCCAAATGACAATCGGAGCTTCTGCTGCTATGCGGCTGCTGCTATGCGGGCAGTGAATTAATAATGTTTTGACATTGTCCAAATACCTAAGCTCAACTTGTTTACACAAAGAGCATCGCTTAATACGCTAATGGTAACTTTTATATCACTTCCTAATATGCTCAACCCAAGATAGGGAGCACTATAGTCATCCACATACAGTACTGTTTCGCTGTCACCAGTGCGACTAGACAAGCAGCTACCTCAAGCCAGGATCGAAACCCGACCGCCCAAATGACAGTCGGAGCTTCTAACCGTTGCGCTAATCGTTTGCTGTTATCGATAAATAGAGTGTTGGCTGAAGAGAGCTTGATATGGGTATCAAAAACGGTACCTAATTATCGGATTTGAAACCGTCGGAATCAATGACTTATCTCATCTAAAACTTTCTGTACAAAACATATAAATAATACGCTCTTATTTTCAGATTTTCTATATAATTGAGAACTCTGCTGGAATTTTTTTCCAAAAAAAAAACAAAACAAAACTAACTAACTAACTAACTAAATAAATAAATATATATATATATATATATATATATATATATATATATATAGAGAGAGAGAGAGAGAGAGAGAGAGAAAGAGAGAGAGAGAGAGAGAGAGAGTATTAATCGGAGAGGAAAAAATTTTTATCATTGTCTACAAAATCACCAGATCAACAATTAGTCTTTTAGTACGTTCTTATCATTTTAATCTTGTTCACCAAGTTCATTTTTCGTTGATTTTGCGAAATGTATTCGCACGAAACAAACAAAAATGAAGAGAATGTCTCGATTGCTATGTACTACACCAGACGATAATAATGTCTGGAAAAAAAAAAAAACCCAAACAATTCTCCCATAATAATACATAATAATGAAAAATAATAATAACAACACAATTTCTTATTCCTTCGCCGTGTTACTAATTGACTGAGTTATAAAAATCACATCAAAGGGAGTTTATAGTAAGTTGTCCAACTGACCATTGCCATTATATGCACAAGAGATATTGTCCGATAGTAATAACTAGGGCTATGACAACAGAATATTCTTATCATTGTTCTGACTCTCGAGTATATATCCGACACAGTTAGGCACAGTTAATCAACCGAGAACCACATCACTCTATATAAAAGCATATAAGATATCAACGGATACACACCCGAGAGTCAAAATAATGAAAAGAACATGTTGCTGTCCTAACCCTAGTAATAACTACCGTACTGTTTCGTGTCGAATTCTTCGCACAGACACACGCAAACATACATAAATACATACATACATACATATATATATATATATATATATATATATATATATATATATATACTAGTAAGGACATCCGTCGTGGTCCGGTATTTAATGAGGATCAACTAATGTTCCACCCTCCCATACTTTTAATGTTATAGAAATCCATGAAATGGCTTATTATTTTTAAAATTCAAACTGATTGCCTGACCTTGTTAGCCCCCACCCCACTGCAATGTACATGGAGGAAGCTTCACATGCCTCCCTGCAGTGACAGTCCACAAGACATTATAGTCTTGCACTGTAGAGAACCTGCTGTTGATTTTATAAAATCATCTGTAAATAATGTCTTAACATAAAATTTAAAATGCAAAAATCAAGTATCATGGTTTAATTTTGCTCTAAACAGAAACATTCATTTCGACGCGCCTTTGTCTTATAAAAGAACCAACTGTTGATTTTATTAAATTATTTTTTACATAATGACTTGAATTAAAGTTTAACGTACAAAAATCAAGTGTTATGGTTCAATAGTACTCTCGAACTCAACTCTGTTTCATAAAATAATCAACATTTGATTTTATAGGCTGGGCCTTTCTACTTGTACGGTGAAATGAAATTTTTGATTTGAGAAAGCATGTAACTATAAATAAATAAGGGGTGTTTGGGGTGTTCAGGAAGGGTTAATACTTTTGGTAAAGAGGGAGGGGCTCGCTATGTTCTTTTTTTTAGGGCAGCTCGTCTGCCACTGGACCACACCTGACACTCAACTCTCACCTGTGGCTCCCTGTAGCTGTCGCATGCAACAGTGGCCACACCCTAGTTACTGGCTTTGGCGAGCTTGCTAAACCAGGTGCGGATAGCCGACGGTTCTCAAACACTCGGTGACCTATAATCGGGCTGTGTCAGTCTAAGGCCTGGCGGAGTTCATCTGAAGATTCAGCGGTTGTGAAGGCAGTGGCAACAAGTCCCGTTGGAGCGCTTTGAGCAGAATTTGGCGTCCAAAGAAGTCCTGGTCATCCACTGTAGCTTGGCAGTTTCACTGGATCAAAACTTTCAAAGCCTAGAAAGTGGAATTTCCTCTGTGCACCGGTCTTCTCACTATAAAACCGTCACGCACAGGTCACCTTTCAAACTCAACACCGATTACCGATCTGTCTACGCACCCTTTCAAGTCCTGTAGCGAAAGCAACAGGTGTAGGTGAACACTGGGTGGTTGTAGTCACAAACATACACACAAGCGGTCCATGGGCAAGTGGTTGCTCTTCTTCTCGAATTGTCGCCCTAGACATGATTCCATTTCCGTTTGATGAAAACCATTTTTTTGTTGCAGATCATCTACTAGTTGGCCAATTGTGTACAAATTCTAAGAGCGATAGGAGCCTTCTATCATGTCTGAAAGTGACACAATATTCAACGAGCGAGATCGGAGATGCGCCACTCTACAACTCATGCTCTCTACCGATCCAAGTTATGACAAAAGGACCATTGCCACCACCCTCAAAATGCATCGCTGAATAGCCACGAATAACCGGCAGTGCACAGAGTGATGAAAACAAAGTTTCCGGCTATGGTTATGGTCTTTGGTATGGTTTCAACTAAGGGCCACATCATGCCATCTCACATTTTCGAAGTCGGCTTTAAAGTCAAGATTCAAAGTGAACCTGGATCTACTGAAGAGTGTGGTGATCCCCTGATGTAAGCAGATGTCCGCTGGCAGACTCTGGGTGTTACAGCAGGACTCGGCACCGACCCACGTCTAAAGAGACCCAGGCTTGGTTTTAGGAGGGCTGTTACGATTTTGCACCCTCTTTCACTGGCCCCTTTCCTTTCCTGGTCCGAACCTGCTAAACTACTTCATTTGGTCGTACGTTAAGAACATCACCAACATGGCTTCCCAGAACACCAAAGCCAGCCTGATCGCTACCATCCACCGAATATAACCGAGCTTCCGCCGGCGTTTGTGGAAAAAGCATACTCCCAGTTCCGGACCCGTATCGAAGCGGTGATTGAGGCTAAAGGCGACTACATTGAATAGATGTCTGCTCTACTACATAATAAGTTACCTGCATTGATTTTTTCAATAAAAGTTTTAAACGAAAACTGTAGTGCGACACTTTTATCGTTTTATGAAAATAAAAGCATAACAATTCGACGATATGAAAGGAAATGATTGGAAAGAAAGAAATAAAATGCCCGGCAGTTCGTCTGTTCCGTGGGTTTCATTCAAGATTGTAAATTTGAATATAGTTTTTTTTTTTTTTGCTGTTTTGATGTATTTTCTTTCGGCTTCATTCGTTTCAGAAAATTATTCGCTTTGGCTGTTGACAACCTTTATGTGGTCCATAGTGAAAGTACTCGCTGTCTTTTTAGAAAGCATTCTGACTAGAAAAATATCGGGGAAACCTATGCCAACAAGAGAATTATAGGATTCATAGGATATGACGAGGATGAATAGTATAAAATACAACATCTAAGAAAGAAATGTAATATGTTACTGTGAGCTAGAAAACAGTTATAAATGATAGAGTAGTTGCTGCTGCTGTTGCTGCTGCTGCTGCTTTCGAAGTTTGATAGTTGTCAACAATTCAGAATTCGTATTATTTAGATTTTTTTTTTTTTGTGTGATGTCTTTCGGCGGTCAGAGCCCTCCAAGGTCACTGCGGCAAGCGGCCTCCAGTTGGGACGGTATAGGCGGCGTCGAATCAATAGACCGCTGCACCGTTTCGCTGTCCCTCTTTACACAGACAAGCATGTGGCGTAAGCTATTGGATTCACTGCGTCTCATAGCGTTATAAGCGGAGATCTGAGGTTCGTCTGGTACAGACTTCAGCCAGGTATCCAGCGCCGACTTGAACGATTCTGTTTTGCAGTTCGTGATCTCTCTGATGTTACGTGGTAGGCAATTGAAGAGCGTAGGACCCCTGGAATTTAAACTCGATTCCCTGAGCCGTCGGATCCAGTTGTCCCTAGCACTGGTTAGGGGTGGTACCACACACCTTCTGCCACGTTTTGAGATATGGTGCTGTATACCAGCGTTGGGCACCTGGTTCTCCATCATACGCCAGGTATAGATGATTGAATATCTTTCTTGCCTGCGTTGAATCGATTTGATATTCAACGTATCCAGCAGTTGCCAATAATTCAATTGACTATTCATTAGATTACTGCTCTTGAGTGTGATTTTTCATGACGTGTTGATCAATGTAACCTCCAACCTTTTTCAGGTGTATCTTGTGGAACGCGGGAATGTTTCTGACCAACTCGTGAATTTTACTTCACGGGGGTTGCATGCTCTGGTTTCATCGCCCACACTGAAAATTGAACAAGAAAATTATTTAGAAGAATATTACTTTTACAATTGAAATTCTTTTTAAGTACTCTAACCACATTCGGTCCTGGATATGACCTAAAACTATATCCGATGGTGAGGCCCCAGCTTGCGGGCCTTGGGGAGTGTGGAGCCACCCTTTAATTGCAATTGCTCCCAGGTCCACTCTGACCCGGAGTGGTAGTACCTGCTAGGGTCCCAACTATGGAGTAAATAGAATCCGACTTAAAAACAAATATACTCCATTAAAAAATCGTTCCTCAAAATCACTAGATTCGGCATTAAGTAACCTGAAAAAGGTTGATATGCCGTAAAACAAAAACAACCAACCATCTAACCACATTCTGTCCCCGTGAAGTAAATAAAAGGTTCCGTTCTAAAATTCTGTTCAAATTCCCGAATTCGACAGAAACATTTCCAAGTTCGAAAAGATACACCTGAAGAATGTGAGAGGTTGCATCGACCGAAATGTTGTGAAAATCACACTCAAGATGAGAACAGTAGCCCGAGGAATCCAAATAATACGAATAAATAATCCTCATACACAAAATTCAGAAACATTAATTCAGAATTCAATTTTTAAGCTGTCGGCATCAACTGACACTACTTCTAATTCGAGTAAAAACAAAGTTATTGGATTTGTAAACAGTTGACATATTCTTCGCTTTTCGAAACCCTACTTCACTTGAACTTTTAACAATCTGTTTTATTTTATTTTTTTTTACTATTTTTTATCACATTAAAATTTTTATTTTTATCTTTATTTTTTTTTGGAAGGTATAAAAAATTTCGGATTCTATGTTTTTTTTTACTTTCAGATTATATATATATATATATATATATATATATATATATACATATATATATATATATATAAGTTTAGTGGTTAAAGTTAAATTCTTAAAATCAAAATATAAACACATATATTCGAGTTAAGAATTTATTGTTTGGCACAAGGAATATATAGAGGGAGTTATGTTAATTCCTTTAATCCATGGATTTTCAATACAGAGGAAATAAGATGCTTATATATAAAGAATTACATAACTCTTAAAAAACTGTTAAAAACATGAACTAGATAGCATAAATAAACAAATGAACCTCCATAATTTCACCAAAATCGTTACGCTAGGAACCTCAAGATTTACATTGAAGGACCATAAAGAAAACTTTCAAGACAACCCCTCGTTAAGATTAATTTGCCCCTCAAGCTCTTACTAGTTAGTAAGAAAATCTTAGATAGAATAATACCGCAGATAAAAGGGAAAGTTAAATTACGCCTCTGGCAATGCTTCCAATCTGTCCTCAAATGGTTCCTTCAGCTCAGAGATAAAAAAAGACTTAACTTTATAACTTTCGATATCTGTAATTATTACCAATTCATATCCCCAGTACTTGTCAATAAGGCCCTGATCTTCGCTAAGAATAATTCCAATATAACAGACCAACTCTGCACAAGTTACCGACTTAGTTTGCCTTTATTTATTAAAGGAGTTCAGAATTCAAAAACCCGCAGGGAGGCCTTTATAGAGATGATGCTCTCTTCATCACAAAAGATAGACTCAGACAATACAATAATACCATAAAGAAATTACATGAGTTATTTAGAAACTATGGCCTCTCAATTGAAGTTGATCCCAATAAGAAAACATCCAACTTCCTAGACATCGTCAGAAACCTACTCCCTTACCATAAGCCCAATTTGCATAAGAAATCGAATCATCTATTATCAACTCCATAGTATCATCCGTCTCAAATAGGATATCAAGTCTATCAATCGACAAGAAAACATTTGACCAAGTAGCAACTTTTTATAATAATGCCTTACACAACTTAGGATACACGGATAAGATAGAATACAAGGGAAATAAACTAGAAAACAACAATTTCAAACCCATATATTATGCTGTCAGTGATTTCTCGAACAAACATAACCCCAACTCAAATTACACCAATACTAGGACTAAATCCAGTAACAATCGCAATAAAAGCAATAACAATAAATTAAGACGAAAAATACATATGGTTCCACCACCATATAGCTTCAATGTTAAAACCAACATACCAAAGGAATTTAAAAAATAATTGAACAATCATTTAAACAACCACATTGATATATTAAACAAAAACTCAATAAAAATCTCTTACTCTACCATGCCGAACCTAGCACAAACCATAATAACCTCAAATAACTCTAAATAAGAAAATCCCAGGCCCTTCCCCCGCGGAAGCCACCCAGACAAAACTATAATTACCTAAACAAGCAATCGTGCCCCTTAATAAATATTTGCATACACAAAGACGTCATATATTCATGCTCAGTCACCAAACTCCCAATAACAATGGCAAATGTAATTGATAGAACACCCAACAACCGCACTCAGAATACATTAACTACAGAACCAACAACACTAAAGAGCTCCAATAACCTCCACGACATTACCCCCCCCATAAATGGGAAACAAGGTAACACCCAAGTTACACATTAACCCCCTCCTAAAAATAGCTCAGACCTAATTACCCCTTCCCCCTCTACAAACATATCCCATACCCAGAATAGAAACTTTAACAATTTAATTACCATAAACGCAAATGTGAAATCCCACACGTATATCGGCGCAACGGCAAATCTAATAGAACTGAGAATTTCCAACCATGTAAGCTCCTTTAATAATGAGTATGCAAATAGCGATAAAGGCACCTCCTTAGCAACTTTGATTTAAAACCTCTCGCGCAAGAATATTCCGTACTCGCTAAAATGGGATATATTGAAAAAATCCAACTCATACACTCCTAGATCCAAAATTTTCAACCTTTGCATCCAGAAGCTGTTGCAATAATAACATACCCTAAAGCCATAATAAACGCCAAAAAATGAGCAAATTTCGTTATGCAAACATAGGAAAAAATTCAAGTATAGCCAGTTAAAAATTACTTAAGTCACCATACTTAAAGTGGCTGTGGTAATGTGCATCTATATGTATGTATGTATGTATGTATGTATGTATGTGTGTTTGCATATGTATGTGTGTGTATGTGTGCATACATATGTGTATGTGTGTGTGTACATGTATGTGTGTGTATATAGATGTATATATGAATATGTGTATGTATATATATATATATGTATATATATGTATGTGTATATATGTGTATACGTATGTATTGACAATTTACAGGGATAAATGCGTATGCCGTAAGTTAGCACACTTTAAATGTCTGAGCCTCACCGGACCATTTATGTACGCAGCTATATTAGAAGCACACTCCCAGTCTAGAAAAACCCAATTAATTGTTAATGTATGCATATGTGTAACTGTGTAAGTGCATGCGCGTGGTATGTGTATATATGGATATGAGTGTCTGTATCTGCGTGTAGATCTATGTATATATATATATATATATATATATTTATGTGTATGTGTATATTTGTGTGGATCCATATGCTTGTATGTATGTATATGTGTGTTATATATGATTACACATATATATATATATATAAGTGTGTGTGTTCGTGTTCATGTGTACGTGTGTGCATTCATACATGGACGCATGTTGGTACGTGTGGATATATGTATGGTTATGTGTGTGCATTTATTCATGTATGTATGCGCGTTTATATATATATATATATATATACATACATATATGTCTGTATGTGTGTATATGCGCATAGGTATATATTGATGGATAAATATATGGATAATTATATATAGATAGTCAGATTTAACCGCTTTTAGACTATCTTGCACTCAACCCTACATGCGCATCAAATCTCCCCCATTCTAAGAATAGCTAATTAAACGCGAGTATATAAAGCCTTCAGTCCAACATTGACTTCAACCCAACCAATAGCAGAACCCATTTATACGTAGATCGCCTCTAAACAGAAATATATGTTTTAAATAAATTTAATTAAACCAGATTGTTCGTTACGCTAACAAGCGTAACGAACAAACTTCATCTCAGCAAATCAGGTTACTTTTAAATAAATTCTCATAATAATAAAAACTGAACAACCCCTCCCATAAATATCAAAATTAAAACTCTAACCAACAAGCAACTCCTCCAAATTAAAGTAAATTAAACTAAATTAACGTTATCCATACCGTCCTCATAAACTTACTATTTAATAATCATACCCTCATTTTAACTCATTTAAATAATGACCCCTCCTAAGCATTTCAAAATTCAAGATTCTTACTCCTCTCCATTTCAACCCCGCGTACAACCCACCTTCCACAGCGCCTAAAAATATCATATCCACCCGCTCCCATCTCCACTCCCATCAAAGAATCACAGCATATATACTTCCCATTTGAACCTCAAAAATAAGAGGTCAGCACAATGACAGTTGAATAACACCTGAATATTTCTCCGAAGAAATTCTAATACGCACAGACCTAATCCCCCTTTCCTCCTCATCCTCTCTATCCTACCCTCTCATTCCCCCCTTCCTTCTCCCCTCTAAATGGGGTTCTTCTCTCATTCTCAGAAAGTCAACCCATATTAGAAGCTAATCGTCTAACACATCGGATCGAATAAGCATCTCTTCGAGCATTTATCAATCCAAGCCTACTAACTTTCGAAGACTCTCGCACCCGAGAGATGCATATATGACTCAACGTACAAATATCGTCACCGACGGAAATATATGCTATGGAATGGAAAGTTGATTCAATATTTCATACACTGTCTCCCCACCCACAAGGATTTTGGATTTTATCTACCAAAACATATATAAATCACTGACGAAGACGGCCGCTTCGCATACCCTTCGGAATAACAGTATGCTGTTATTGCTGGCTTATCCCCTGGACCACTATTCCTCCGACCTGGTAATAATACCCCGGAAGATATTGAACTCTTTCCGATAATGGACTGCCCAGGTTATATGAAATTCCTTTTCCTATAACTATTATTCACCACTCAAAAAACTATTTTCACTATATGTGCTGAAAAGCAAAATACGTGTTCATTCACAGCTGAACATTTTGCTAACCGCATTTCATTTCCTCTAATGATATGAGCCAGTATTGAAAATCCATGGGTTAAGAAAATTAACATAACTCCCCTCTATATATTCCTTGTGCCAAACAATAAATTCTTAACTCGAATATATGTGTTTAAATTTTGATTTTCATAATTTAACTTTAAACATTAAACTTATATATTGCTTTATTTTTAAATATTGAGCTTTACCTTTTTGGCTAGGATCTTACCTTAATATAATATCTAACAGGATATTCCACTTGATCTTTAATCTGTGACTTATATATATATATATATATATATATATATATATATATATATATATATATGTATGTATATATATATATATATATATGTGTGTGTGTGTGTGTGTGTGTGTGTATTTATATACGCCTTATTTGCTTATTATATCTCCTTTCTTTTTTCTCAAATTTCTCATCTATCTTCCCAATCGCTTCCTTTTTTTCTTTTTATTATTTATTCTCTTTTAATGATCCCCATTATTTCACAGTGAACAATATTTTTCTTTTTACTATTACCTACATATATAATAACCTTCCGATTCACTTATATATATATATATATATATATATATATATATATATATATATATATATATATATATATATATTAAGTAATGTGATTTATAATTTAAAAGTTTTAAAATTTTTTAAATTTAACAATCAAAATTTAATTAAATTAAAAATCAGTTTCATAAGAAGGAACAACAACAAAGTCAATTATCTGTACGATCGTTTCGGAAATCCGTGCTTTTTTTATATATCTAAATTACAACGAGCATTTCCTGTATTTTAATTAAACTAGTAATTTCACTATTACATTAAAATACACTTAGCTCTTTAGACTATTATTCTAATCTCCTTTAAATTATATATATATATATATATATATATATATATATATATATATATATATATATATATATATATATATATATATTGTACCGACTTTTAATATTTCTTAATTATTTTTAACCATCTTATTTTATTCTCCCATTCTCATTTCATATCTAAATGTCATGGAGCCAGTTTTTCTTTTAAATCTATATTCGCACTTTGTAAAACTCTGGCCATTCTCGTTTGCTAATGGTCTTTGGTGTCGTGTACATGGGCCTGCTGAAGAGTGTGGTGATCCCCTGGTTCAATCAGGTGGCCGCTGGCAGACCGTGGGTGTGGCAGCAGAACTCGAGCTTTCGATTTACTCTGGTCATCTTCTGGAGAAATCGTAACTCTTTGTTTTAATCTATTGATGTATCCAGTTCGCATTCTTTTAGCGTAGAGTGGCCTCATGTGAAATTATTCATGACGTTTGTTTGAAACGTAGACAATCGGAAAAAAAATGTTGCAGTTTATTCATCGCCGCTTTATATTTATCATCTTTTTCTTCTAGTTTTCCCACACAACAATCAGTTTCACCTATTTCTTATACAATGTATATATATATACATATATATATATATATATATATATATATATATATATATATATATATATATATGTATATATGAAGATTCCGTATGTATTGTTATAGAGTCAATCCTCTAATGATTATTATACATTAAGAGTAATAAATTGGGCTAATTCGCAAAATAAATAAATAAATGGTCAAATAAATATATAATAAAAATAATAATGATAATGTCGGTCATCAACTTCCAAAATGTCATGGCCTAAAGATATTTCCTTTTTCTTAATTTTCTCTTTTTAATTTTCCTTATAGTTCTGATGATATAAAAAAAGTTACATGCAACTTCTTTTCCTCAGCTTTCATTTATTAAGTATACGTTCTTTACTATTATATGAAAAGAACTTTGTGTGTGTGTGTGTGTGTGAGAGAGAGAGAGATGGGGGGAGGAGAGAAAGTTCTTTATGGGCTCGAAAATGTCTGGGTCGATTTTTATGAAATTTTACACGAATGCACTTTATCTGCCTGGCTGTGTTCTTAGATAAGTTTTGTATCGGAATGTCCTCGATAAGTATCGATAATCGATAATCAAAATAACCCGAGGAAAGAAAGAAAAGGCGAGTCTGACCAAAATTAACGCCTCACACAGCTTAACAATCACAATTGCATTTGAGAAGTTTAATACCACACAAGTCGAAAGGCTCAACATATAAAATTAACAGTAGATTCTTTGATATGACAGGGGCGCATTCGCAATGAAGTTTTCAGTTTAAAGCACAATTACAATATGATACTTGACTTTTCATTTTAAACCTAAATTCAAGTCATTATTACTGCACGAGCAGTAAAGCAAGGCATATAAAATCAACAGTAGGTTCTTTGATATGATAGGGGCGCGTTTGAAATAAATGTTTCTATTTAGAGCATAACTGAAGCATGGTACTTGAATTTTGTGTTTTAAACTTTAATTCAAGCTATTACATAAAATAAATTTATAAAATAAACAGTAGGTTCTCTACAGTGCAATACAGACTATACTGTATTTTAGACTATGTCACCGCGGGGAGGCATGTTAAGCTTTCTCCCGTAACACCACCATGGGTCCCCAACTCTAGCAGTCAATCAACTGATTTTATCGAAAAATGATCGATTTCACCAATTTCGATGACAATAAAATATGGAAATGTGAAACATTCGTTGATTGTCATTCAGTCCCGGGCAACGTCGGGTTTCTCTGCTAGTATCTATATTATTTCGTTATTTGTTCATTCTTTAATATATTGTATTTCTCGATCAATATTTATTATGTCACTGTCCTGGTATCTTTATTACACCTTTACAGCATAATGTCTGACATTTGAACAGTCTCCATCCTTTAACATTCGTAAATGTCTTAACTTTGACACGAGAACATTTCCTTCTATCCCACGATGAAATCAGTTTTGACCTTTGTGTGCTTTTTACTAACACACCTTTACTCACAAATACACTCTCTCTAACACACACACGCGCGCGCACACACACAAGGACACGTATATATATGTATATATATTCAATCATATTTCATTAAATGTGAAATACAGTTCTGTCTAGATTCTTTGTCGACCACCCTTTTCAATATTAATAACAAATTATATAAGTTAGGTAAGTAAACAACGTTTCTAAGACTGTCACGCTGTTGCGAAGGACATTATTTTTCCTATGCTTTTCGAGCTTTCAATTTACACTGGTCATCTTCTGGAGAAATCATAACTCTTTTTTTTTTAATCTGTTTATGTATCTTTCTTTTAGCGTATAGTAGTCTTACAGGAAGTGGTTCTATAATTATTTAGACGTTTGTTTGAAACGTAGACAATCCGTAAAAAATGTTGCAGTTCATTCATCGCCACTTTATATTTATCACCCTTTTCTCCTAGTTTTCACACACAACGATGATTTGCACCGATTTTTATTTTTTGTATATCTACTAGCATGGGTTCCCGGCGTTGCCCGGATGTTTGGAGGTGTATGCTGAGGAAAAAAAAGTAAATTTTTTAAAACTTTGACTATTATGACACCTTAAAATTGATTGTTTTGGACTAAAATCAAATTAGTAAGTTAGATCCATGTCCAAGGACCCTATATCTAAAATTTCAAGTGTTTAGACCCAAAATTTTCGGAGGAGTTTTGTAGAGTTCTCAAAGGTCAAATTGTTAAACTTTGACCCCTTAACAGCCAAATTTCTAGCCGAAAACAAATCACAAAGATTTTCCCAAATCTCAGTACCCTGCATACCAAATTTCGAGTCTGCAGACTAAAAGTTGACAGAGTTATTGCGAAGGGAAATGTACGCACACACCACAGACAAACACATAGACACACAGACACGTTAACTTTTATAGATATTCTAGCATTCCAGCCCAGCGTTGCCCGGGTGTTTATAGTGAGCAAAAAAAAAAAATAATAAAAATAAAAAAAAAGTGGTAGTTGGAAATCAGGCTCGGATCCGTACCGCGAAGGAGGAAAAGAACAGGGAAAAAACCTGACGTCTTTGCTGTTACGATCACCGCCAAACCTAAATGACTTAAGTTAAAATTTAAGCTAGACATTCGAACGGAGAGGATAACTTTTAAAAATATCGGCGAAAAAAGCAATCCTCCATGTAGAAAAGTGCCTAGTTGAAGGTAAAAATATTAATGTTTTTAGCCAATTTTTCCATATTTGTCGTATGAAAGGACGAACTTAAAAACGATAATGTAAAATCCGTCGCCTCTGTCGAAAATTTTGGGCAGACATGCAAACATACATACATACATACATACATTTATATATTGGTAACTAAAAATTTCAACCAAAGCTGATGAAAAAGTTTGCCCTATCTTTGAATACACTTTATGTAAAATTTCAAATGTTTAGACCAGAAATTGTCTGAGTAATTTGGTAGAGACCGCAGAGGTCAATTTAAAAAATAAAATTGACCCCTATTATGACCCCTTAAAATTTATTGTTTTGGGCTCAAATCAAGCTATTAAGTTAGATCCATGTCCAAGGAACCTATATCTAAAATTTCAAGTGTTTAGACTCCAAAATTTCGGAGAAGTTTGGCAGAGTTGTCAAAGGTCAATTCGTTGTACTTTGACCCCGTAACAGCCAAATTTCTAGCCGAAAACCAATCACAAAGATATTTTCAAATCTCAGTACCCTGTATACCAAATTTCGAGTCTGTAGACTAAAATTGACAGAGTTGTTGCGTGGGGAAATGTACACCCCCCACACACAGAGACACAGACATACAGGCACACAGACACGTTCACTTTTATAGATATATAGATAGCCTAGCATGGGTGCCCGACGTTGCCCGGGTATTTGTAGGTGCATATTGAGCTAAAAAAAAAGGTCATTTTTTAAAAAATTTGACCCCTATTATGAACCTTGAAATTTATTGTTTTGAGCTCAAATCAAGTTAGTAAGTCAAATCCATATTCAAGGAACCTATATTTAAAATTTCAAGTGTTTAGACCTCAAATTGTCCGAGGGGTTTTGTAGGGTTCTCAAAGATCAAATCGTTGAACTTTGACCCCTTAACAGCCAAATTTCTGGCCGACAACCGATCACATAGATTGTTCCAAATCTCAGTACACTGTATATAAAATCTGTCTGTAAACAAAAAGATTGACAGAGTAATTGGGTAGGGAAATGTACACACACACACACACACACACACACACACGTTCACTTATATATATATATATATATATATATATATATATATATATATATATATATATATATATATATATACTAGCATTTCAGCCCGGGTATTTAGAGGTGTATGTTGAGCAAAAAAAAAAAAAAAAAAAAAAAAGCGGTCAATTTTTTTAACTTTGACCCCTAATAAAACCTCTTAAAATTTATTGTTTTGGGCTCACATCAAGTTAATAAGTTATATGCATATCCAAGGAACCTATATCTAAAATTTCAAGTGTGTAGACCCCAAATTGTCGGAGGAGTTTTGTAGATTTCTCAAAGGTCAAATCGTTTAACGTTGACCCCTTAACAGCCAAACTTCTGACCGAAAACCGATCACATAGATTTTCCCAAATCTCAGTACCCTGTATACCAAATTTCGAGTCTGTAGACTAAAAATTGACAGAGTTATTGCGTAGGGAAATGTACACACTCACAGACAGACACACAGACACATTCACTTTGATAGATATACCAGCATAGGTGCCCGGTGTTGCCCGGGTGTTTGGAGGTGTACGATGAGCAAAAAACAAAAACAAAACAAAAAACGGTAAATTTTTTTAAAGTTTGACCCCTATTATGACCCCTTAAAATTTATTGCTTTGGGCTCAAATCAAGTTAGTAAGTTAGATCCATATCCAAGGAACCTATATCTAAAATTTCAAGTGTTTAGACCCCAAATTGTCGGAGAACTTTGGTAGTGTTCTTAAAGATCAAATTGTTGAACTTTGACTCCTTAATCAAAATCGATTTTCGATACATTTATGTACAAAACACATCTAAAAACACCGTCATACATAAAAATTAGCCCTGTGTGAATATATATATATATATATATATATATATATATATATATATATATATATATATATTTATATATATATATATATATATATATATATATATATACAGCCGGCAAATATAAAGTCCGCACTTATAATTTTTTCAAAAACTGCAAATTTAAGCTAAATTTAATGTAACTATTTTTACAAACAATACCTCATTTGATTCGCCTTTTATTTTTCTTTAATTTTACCTATTCATATTTGATTTTAATTGAAATATTCTCGTGTTCACGTTAATTTAATAAACTAAAAATTGAGGAGGCAAAAAGAAAATTGTTATTTAAATGTAACTTTAGGACATTAATGCAACACAAATACAACCGGTACACAATGAACTAGTCAATATTTAGTAGCATTGCCCTTCTGTAATTTGACAACCAGCAATATTTTGGGAATTTCTTGAATTAGATTGCAGCAATACTTCGGGGAAAGGGCATACCACTTCTTTCATTTTTGTCCAAATTTCTTCCAAATTTGAAATGTTATCATTGCATAGCTGTTGCTTGATGTAATGCGATACGTTTTCGATAAGATTGAAGTCTGGAGATTGTGCAGGCCTATCCAAACACGAAATATCATGCTCTTCCAGGAACCTCTTCACATTGCCAGTTGTGTGAATTGGAGCATTATCCTGAGTGAAGATGCGATTATCATCCAAATTCCGACTAAAGTAGGGTAGAAAATGCTCAGTCAACATATCAATGTACTTGGTCGAATTAATTCGACCTTACAAGCGAACTATAGTCCCTGGGTCATTGGTACTAATAATGCTCCACACCAAAACTGAACCTCCACCACCTTGCCGCGTTGAAACTGAGCAACTAGGATTAAATTCTTCGTATTTCCTCCCAAGGACGTACTGCCTACCATCACTGCCTAGCCTATTGAACTTGCTTTCGTCGCTAAAAAGCACTTTTGACCAATATGAAGAGTCATGATCTTCATTGCATCTGACGAAGTCCAGACGGCGCTTTCTGTTCTTTACAGAAATCTTTGGCAACATATCCTCGCAAATTAAATTCCTTTAATCTGTTCTTGACAGTAGAAAGAAAGCACTTTTAACAAGTTTGTACTGTTGTTGGACTTGGAGAGCAGTTTCGAATCTGTTTCCTAGGCTACAGATCTTGATAGCATTATCTTCCCCGTTAGAAGTAACTCTAGTAAGGCCAGATTTAGGGGCATCACGAAACTGCCGGTGTTTTGGTGTATTTGCAGTCTTTCGTACCGTTCTCTCATCATATTTCAATCTGTGGCCGATTTCTCGATTGGATAAACCAGAAAGGTGGAGATTAATGAGCTTCTGACGATCAATACGAGAAAGTCGTTGCATATAGATTAAATGTTACGTTGTATAACCTGGAACAACAGCAATTACGATTAGAGATGCTTTGTTGCCTGTTGGTGGATATTTTAAACTGATTTAGGGGCGATAATTTAAGCTGGTTTTAAGCGAATTTGTTGATGCGGACTTTCTTTTTGCCTTCTCAATTTGAAATTGTTTTTTTTAAATTGACGTGAACACTAGAATATTTCAATTAAAAGTCAAATATGAACAGTTAAAATTATAGAAGAATAAAAGGCCAATCGAATGAGGTATAGAGTGTTTAAATAGTTACATTAAATTAAGCTTAAATTTACAGTTTTTGAAAAGAATTACAAGTGCGGACTTTCTTTTTGCCGGCACTGCATATATACTGTGACTGCTTTTGCAATTTGTAGGTGTTAATTGATTTTGGCTCAGGTGTAACGTCCTAGTAAATGGGACAAACGGTGACTTTGTAGCTTTATTCGGATTCCACGAGCAGCAGTAATTATCACGTGCTATACTGATGATTGTGAAATTATGAAACACTAGTTTTTGTAGGCATGAAAATAATTATTAATGTTTAACCGCATTGACAAGTAATAACACATAATTATGTTGATATTATTATTAAACTATATGTTCGTTTGCTATGAATATTTAATTTCTATATTAGAAGCCTTTATAGATTATATATAAGAATTCTAATCTTCAGGTATATTCAATGTTTTTATTTCAATGCTTTTACCTATACTATACTTATAATGAGTGTCAAAAATAAATTAATAAGATTTTTTTTCCATTGTACGGAGAGCAATGCGCATAATTAATATTTATCTAATTTGTGACAATACTTTTTATATGTATTTTACATAGATTAGCATACACTTATTTCTATGAAGACAATTTTATATGATTTCTTGTGTTTTATTAAGTAAATCCTTACTAGATGCTAGTTTTTGTAGGCATGAAAATAATTATTAATGTTTAACCGCATTGACAAGTAATAAACACATAATTATGTTGATATTATTATTAAACTATATGTTCGTTTGCTATGAATATTTAATTTCTATATTAGAAGCCTTTATAGATTATATATAAGAATTCTAATCTTCAGGTATATTCAATGTTTTTATTTCAATGCTTTTACCTATACTATACTTATAATGAGTGTCAAAAATAAACTTGTAAAAATTGTTTAAAATCCAAAATTTCTAAATATTATCATTAATATTAATCCCAATTTAAATTTAGCATAAAAAATATTTGACTCGTAATTAAGTAGTGTGATTGTGTTCAGATACTAAATCATTAATAAGATTTTTTTTCCATTGTACGGAGAGCAATGCGCATAATTAATATTTATCTAATTTGTGACAATACTTTTTATATGTATTTTACATAGATTAGCATACACTTATTTCTATGAAGACAATTTTATATGATTTCTTGTGTTTTATTAAGTAAATCCTTACTAGATGCTATTATATAGAAAGATTTCAGTGTGCACAGATGACAGTTTTTCGCTTGTTAGGTATATATTTATTAGTTTTATTAAATATTGGCCAATTCAATTCATAATAAATGTTACTTTTAACTAAATCTCTAACATATTTAGCTAAACGAGTAGAAATGTGACTCGTTTTTGAAAACACTCACGTGGTTTCTGTATTGTCACTAGAAAACAGGGCATAATGTAGAAGTGGCCATTTCCCTCCTTTCCTTAAATTTTATTTTATATATCTATCAGGCAGACAACCTCACCCCACCCAATTGCTATCGAGACGTTCGGCAACAAAATATCAACGCATAAGCCCATAACAAGAAGCAAACCAGACATCCCCCATCCCTAATGACATGGCGCATCGAGTCATTCGTTAAGACGTGTCAAAATATGTCCGAAAGCCAGCCAAACATCTCACCTCCCCACTCCAAACGAAACAGCGTGCGGAGAAAAAGAAAACTTTTTGGCGAGAATCACGTGAAGGAAAAAAAAAGAAAGTCGGGCGAAAGAAATGAAAGCGATTACGTCGCTAAACGAATGTAAAAAAAAAAGATGTGATTAACACCAGCAAATACGATTTGAATGCTGGATCGGTAGCACACTCAATTTGAACCGAAAAGGAAATATAGGAAAAACTATGTGTACACTTTGGCTTAGATATATTGGAATGAGATACATCCCTGATTGGGAGAGACTTAGTAAGTTCCCATCAATGATACTACAAAAATCCTCTGAAATACGCGAGAACATATGTTTACCATATGGTGGATTAAACCATATAGTGGAATGCTTTTTATTTTTATTGTTATTCTTGTTATTGTTTAAATTAAGTGAATTAAATCCTCTAAATTGCTTTCGATGTATTTCAAATTTATTTGAATTTTTATTTTATATGATACGAAACCATAGTGATTAACACCATCTGTTTCATTAACCACATTTAAGTCATAATTTTATGTATTAAAACTAACCTTATGTTTATATCCTGATCTAATTAGAACTTTATTATAGTGCATCTTATTTTTCTCAAATAAGTGTTTATTCTTAGATACCGTATATTTCGGCGTATAATGCGACCGACAGATAATATGAGGGACAAAATTGGAGCAAATTTTAATAAATTTATCATAAATCGGTTGTATAAGACGACTGCTAAATCACGAAACCATGTTTGTTTAGCTTATGCTAGAGATTGCAACGCCTGGTATCTTATGAAATATTGGTTTTTGAAAATGATTTTTTAACTTTTAGGGTCGTTCTTTACGCCGAAATATACGGTAATTTAGTTATTCTATTATTGAAAACAGACGAAATTATTCATTTTTAATTAGAGGTGGATTGTGAGAACTATTATCTGTATAAAATAAAGTATTATTCGGTTTATGTATTGTTAATCAAATTTGATGTAACATTACCACAATGCACTTTACTATGATTGATGTCTATAGATATTTTAAGATTTATTTCCTTGAAGAATTCATTCAAGTTTTCCTCTCTTCCAGAATTTTAATGTTCCAATTAACAAAAAAACAAGGATTTATCTCTAAACAGCCTTCCTGCCAATTCAGGAATATTTTGTGCAATTCCCATAATTAATAAAGTCTCGCCAAATCAGTCACTTGTACTGAGGCTGAGGATGACATAGGTATATAAAAATGATCCTCTTTATTCTTCCTAGTCCATAGCTTGTTATATACAATTAATGTTCTTCTAGCTTGCTTAATGATATGAATTTCTAACCTAGTTATAGTAATTTAATCCCTAGCCGTATTAAGAGCCTTATCGAATAAAATAGATATTAAAGGATAAAATGAATCAAAAACGATAAATTTGTCAGTATTCATTAGATTCTCAAACGGAGAAATAACTTAATCTGATAAATTGCATAATTTATGGTGAGTTTTAGACTTAACTAGCCGGGATGCCCGGCGTTGCCCGGGTGCTTGGAGGTGTGTGTTGAGAAAAAATTAAAAAAGTTGTAGTACGCAGGCAGGCTCAAACCTGTACCGCCAAGGAGGAACAGAACATGAAAAAAGTGACGTCTTTGCCGTTGCGTTTATCGCTAAACCGGAAGTAGCGAATTTTAAATTAAGGCTAGTAAATCGATAAGAAGGGGTGACTTTCGTAAATATTGGCGAACAAATCCATCGTCTCTGTCGAAAGTTGTATGCATACATACATACATACATACATACATACATACATTTAAACAGACAGGTGAGATTTTTATTATAGATTACAAGTATTATTCTTTCCAATATTCTTTTACATATTATACCTATATCTGACACACATGAATATATTAATCTTATTGATGAGTTATTATTAAATCACTTTTATTGTCTTCTTTTATTATATAAAAGGTAAAATGTGTGTGTGTGTGTGTTTGTGTGATTGCCAAAACATTTTGACAGACGCGACATATCCTGAAGAAATTGAAATCGTTTAAAAACTACGTCTCCCAGACGACAAATATCCAAAAATTGGCCAAAAACATAATTTCCTTCACCCTCAACTCGGCCTTTTTCTACGAGGAGGGGTCGCTTTTTTGTTGACATTTTCGCAAGTTATCGTCTTCGTTGGATTAACTATCCTTAATTCCAACGCTTATGGCTTCTGGTTGTGCGATGGATGCATCAGATAAGATTTTAGGATTTTTTTCGCCTTCTTTTCGTCCTTCGCGTTACAGGTTCGAGCCTGCCTGCCTACTACAATTTTTTTTTAAAAAAACCACTCCACCCAAACTGCCTACTGTTGTTTTGATCCCTACGCCCGACTTCTACCATTTTTTAAAAACATCTCCCCCCCCCCGGGGTTCCTTACTACACCACCTCTCCACACCCAGGCAACACCGGATACCCCGCTAGTTTAGTCTAAATCTTGGACATTTGGGTGTGTAAATTTCTATGTGGTTAATAATATTTATATCGAGCCATATTTCCAACACAGCCGAGTTTATATCCAGTATATAAAAAATAAATAAAGGAGAATCCTAATATAATCGTGCCAGCAGATACGACGTTGAATACTTACAGTCCGTCTTCTGAAACCTATAATAATTTAATAGTAAAAGAAACACATAATATATATATATATGATAGATATCTTTACGTAATTAATGGTAAATAATGCCTTCTTGGTTTGCAACAGACTATATAAAGGTGTATTAGTTATATACCTACTTTTGTTCGGCACAATGGAGAAGGTGAAACTATTAAACACGCCCTCCATTACTGTGATACCATCCATGTGTTATGTAAGTTAGCTGAAAGCTACGTGGTTCGCATGCTAAACGTACTATTCCTCGTCCTGGAACCCCTTTAATTGGACTGTAATTGAATTTCGACGATGGATAAAGAGGCATATTAATGTTTCTGTTCTTAATAATTATGAGACTTGTGATATAGTCGACGTCCGATGGAATTTTATGGAGATGAAATTATCACCCCGCGACATGTTGTTCTCATATTCAATATTCTCTGAAAATATGCATTAAGTTGGAGAAAGTAAAAATTTACTCCGCCAAAATTTGTCGAAAAGTGGTTTTAAATAATATTTCGGCGCTTCTTAAGTCTAAGAATTTGTGACGCCACAAACAAATATGACACTTTTGATCCAACATGTCTCGTATAGATGTATTTTATTAGTTGACTATTCATGCCTCCCACCCTTCTAATTTTTCCTCGCATAACCTTGATTCAGGGATTTTTTATCCTCGGCCCTCAAATCAACAGATTAGAGCATTCCTGTAATGACGTGGTCCCTGTTAATTACAGTGTACTGCTGTTTCTGTGCAGTTCTAGGGGATCCATCCCTCCCAGGCTTTGCCTTCTCTCTTTGAGAAGGGGTTAGTTTATTACTAATCGCCTGAGGTGCCCTTACCGGAGAATGCCGACGGGACTATCCAGGCACATTGTAACGTTATAGAAGACGTTCTCATTTCCGTTCTTCTCCTCGTCTATCGACCCTGACGAAGTGCCAAACAAATGAAAGAAATGCTTTGAACTCACTTGATTGTTTTGGGGAGAAACTTTTATTTCCAGTTCCTGCTTTCCATTTTTCCATAACAAATTTTCACAGGGTTGTTACCGGCTAGCGGGAATTCATTGTCGTCTGCTCTCCTTCTGCCTGCTGTTCACGTCGTCATGTCTCTACCACTCCCCTCTCTCTGTCTTACTGCCGCTGCTGCTGTTTTCGCATGACATAACCAGTCCTGCTACCTCCGACTGCTCCTCTCTATTTCACTGCAGCGACTGCTGTCTCTGCGACGTCGCAGCACATTATGGTACAACATTTTGCAGGTCAGATGCCCCTCCTCGGGGTCGATAACTTTTCAGTCTCACTGTCCGACCTTGGTGGGAGAGAACTAAAACCCTTCTCTTTGTTGATTCAATTTTCTTTTCTGTTTAGCTGATAGGAAGCTTGATTTGACAGAGATCTTTTTGTTGTTTCGATTCAAGTTAGTGAAAATAAAAGCAATTGCCCCAATCGACAGAACAATGCTTGAAAGAATTGCGGTTAACTAACAAGAAGCTCGTACCGTGACAGGGCTTATTCTATGAAAGAAAGGATGTTACACAGATATTCATAGTTTTGAACTTGCGGTTTATGAAGAACAACGGATTACCATAGTTTAGTTAAAACGATACAGTTTTCTACAATTTAAATAAATGTTATTAATACAGTTTGATCAGCACAAAAAACATGTCTCAAAAATAATTATATGAAGAGGAATATAAAATACGTTGAATTAGTAGATATGCATGTGCAACGTTAGCCATCGTCGCAAGGGACGTAAGAAAGGAATGCGGAAAGAAATTCAACTCGCTATTTCAGGTTTTAACAAATGTCCTTTATTCCACTTTCTTCGGCCATGCGTGACTTCTTGTATCGGATGTGACGTCACAAACGTGTCTCTAATGTGATCATCTGTCTGCTCACGTTCTTTTTATAATCATTTTTCTTCTTTCCTTGCCGTGACGTCACCTCGCACACGACTCGGTCATCAGCATGCAGCTGCGATAGTGCGCCTCGCACACGACTCGGTCATCAGCATGCAGCTGCCATACGTGCGCCCGCACTCTGTTACATATGCACTATACGTACGCCCGCGCTCTGTTACGCATGCACCATAGAAGTGGTTTTTCATCTCCCCTCTCGCCCAGGTCATGTCTACAGTTGAGAAAGGGACGTGACTTCTTGTCAACTCGATGCTTAAACTCTGACTGATTATAGAGAGCGGGATAAAGATTTTGGCCAAAAGATGCCTTCTCTCCGTGAGTGCGAACATGACAGCGAAAACGAAAACAGATTGTAATATTATATATATATATATATATATATATATATATATATATATATATATATATATATATATATATATATATATATATATGTAATAGTTTCTGAACATTTTTAGATGAGGATTAGCACAATTAGCATAATTTGGATTACTTGGACTACTCTTCACATATTGAGCTTTCTTTCCACAAACGTTTCGATCGATGCGACCTCCGACTTTCTTCAGGTGTATCTTGTTGAAATTATGAACAAGAAGGAACGGGGGAGAGTAAGACGATTAAAATAAGTAGCGCATATAGGATTTAATACAAAATGGAAACTATTACTTATAAATGATGGACGAAGTTACAATTAAAATCCATACTAGAATTGTTCATAAGGACCCGTGGCGTAGTTGATAAAGAAAATTAAATTGTAAGTTGAAAATTCAATCATCAGTGCAAACGACACACGTTCGAATTACCTAGGACTTTATTCCGATCATGACTGAAAGAACGAGAGTATGATATCCTCATGGATTAAATAAAGGATTCCGTTTAGAATCCTGAGTAGATTCCCGAGTTTGATACAAAGATTCCCGAGTTCAACAAGATACACCTGAAAAAAATCAGAGGTTTCACGACCGAAACATTGTGAAAATAATACTCAAGATGAAAGCAATAGTCCAAATAATCCAAATAATACCAGTATATCGTAATATTATTACTACAATCATTTCTCGAACTGCATCAATCAAAACTGACAAAGATAATGTTGTTTTTCCATACTAAACTCTGTCAAAAGCTATTTATAAACGAACACATTGATTACAATAAATTGGAGGCTAAAATGATAAAAGATTGTCTATAGTTTTCTCCATGAATTAATTCTTATTTTAGTCACGTTCGAGTTGAGAGCAAACGCCGTCGAAATTGTGTTCGTATTTCCTTCACGACGATACGATGGCTTCTTCTCGAAACAGTGAAAGCAGAGAGAAAAAAAAAACGGTCGGATTCGGAGTTCTTCTTAACAATCAACGTTCTTTTTCTTCTCTATCGCCGCTGATGTCACAATTCCCTTTTCATCCTCTTCCCAACTGACAGCAACCTCGCGTGCACCAGTTAAAAATGTCACAATCCCCGAACACGAAAAACGTCTTTTTATATTTCCACCTCGAACCACGATAGCACCTAAATTTGCATTTATCTTCTTATTTTTCGTATCGGACGTGTTTCAGGTTCGAATACCAACGCTTCTCTGCAGAAGGCGCACGCCAACCATTGGAATTTCTTGCTGTAGTTCTCCACACCGTTATTGCAAATGAATTTTTAAATTTTTCATCAACGTCCATCGTCTTTGCCTTACCACATATTATTTCGAAGCTTTCCTTTTTCAGCGAAGACGTCTTGTCTATGATAGCATTTGAGCAATAACTAGTTGCAACAAGGATGCACTCAATCTTTTCTTAAGTGTATTAGTAGTAGAAATCATTCAACATTTACAAACTTGCAAAACAAAACAAAAATCACATAGAACGCCGTTTGTAAAAGGAGTAAAACTAATCATACGTTTGTTCTCTACGACATTTTTCAGTTTACTTACGTGTTGGGCCAGAGCTTATATATAACATCTCTATCCCCAACTTCACACTGCATATTATAATGCATGGATTTTATGTAGTTTATTTTTTGGGTGTTTTTGTTTTGTGTTGAATGGCAGATAAATTTTAAGTATGACTGCGATGTTTAAATTACAGATAAATGTATAGTTTGATTGCGACGTTTGAATGGAAATAACTATTTAATATAATTGCGATGCTTGAATGACAGATGAATATTTAGTATGATTGCGATGTTTGAATGGTAGAGGAATGTTTAGTATGACTGCGATGTTTGTATGTCAGATGCAGTTAAATATGTTGGTATTATTAGAAAGTAAAATCCGAAGAAAGAATTCCCAATCATTATTTCCTCCTTCTCGCAATTCTCAGTATTAAACCCCAGCGCACATCTGTCAGAACTTACTCCTGATAAAGAGACACACCCCTTCTTTCTCTGACACACAGGCTTTTTATTTGAAACACCGACTGCATCTCATTAGCATATTTTTTACATAGACATAACCACTTATCAAGGCCAAGAGACCACTCGAGGATAAGGGTTAAGAGTGTACAGAAGTCAATTAGATAATATAGTAATCGTTAGTAATGGAAATTCGGTAAATTTGTTAACTTAAGTGGAACAGCTCATCAAGAACTTATTTATGTTGGACTTGAAGACAACCATATTGTAGTCAGCTGGAAAGCAGGAAAACGGAAGACAATTTCACAGGCGTGCAGTTCTAAGAAAGAAGCCTTGATCATAGAATCTACGTTTAGGTTTAGGCACAGATAAAGACTGGGAGAAATTATTGATAGTGTTTTCAGCTAGACGAGTGTTTCTTGTGAAATTTTGGCGAGGGGAGCGGCCCATAGATTGAAGGTTAGACGAACACTTTCCATGAAAATAAAGATAAAGCAGAGACAACTCGCAACATCTTTTCTGTGAGAAAGAGGTTGCAGCGAAGAGAAAAGGACATCTCCTACGAGGCTACGAAGTCTATTTTGAACTCTATCAAGGCAGGACAAGTCCTTTCTAGCAGCTCCTGCCCAGATGTGGCAACAGTACCTGGCTTTTATATAGATAGAGACTTGCATCAGCAGTGAGATATCTACTGGATAGATAAAAGAATTCTACCATTTTTCCAGCGGCCTTGGCAACATATTTGATGTACGTGTTCCATTTAAGATCAGGAGTAAAGCTTGTCAAAACACGAGGCCTCCCCAAGACGAAAGCCATTCATCTCAATTGACGCCAGATAGGGATCAGAATGTTGATGATGTAAAGATAGAAGCTTGGTTTTTTACTGTGATTATACCGTATATAAAGTAGGTGGACAGTAAAATAATTTATTTAGAGATCATGTATATCGATTTCGATGACAATGAAAAATATTGGAAAGTTAATATAAACCTATTAAAAATGTTGTCTACCTACTTTTGGCTTAGCCTGTTAACTATAACTATAATGATAATAAAAATAATAATAATAATAATAATAATAATAATAATAATAATAATAATAACAATTATTATTATCATCATCATCATCATCATCATCATCATCATCATCATCTATATATTAATACGATAGCGTGTATGTTATTTTCCGTGTCACGCTTACATCCGGGTCGTTTAATTGTTATGTACTTCTATTTCTTGTAATAAATAATTTTACCAAGAATTCTTCATAATTTTGGTTTCAGTTTCGATTATACCTGATGGCACTCAAGTAATCTATTTTTTTTATAAATAATTTTACTAAGAATTCCTCATAAGTTTTGATTTCAATTATAGCTAATGGTACTCCAATAATCTACATTTTTAAAATAATTTTATCAAAAATTGTTCATGAGTTTCGTTTTGTATTTTAGCTGAAGGCACCTTAGTAATCTATTTTTTTTTTATAAATAATTTTATCAAGAATTTTTCATAAGTTTTGGTTTCGGTTTCCATTATATATATAGTCATCCACATCGAGTACTGTTTCGCTGTGTCACAGCTAATCAGTGCGGCTAGACAGGCAAGTATCTCCAGACAGGTTCGAAATCCGACCACCCAAACGACAGTCAAGGCTTCTTATCATTACGCTAATCGGTTGCTGCTTTGCCGGTAGTCAATTAACGATGTTTTGATATCGACCCAATGCCTAAGTTCGGTTTATTTACGCAAAGAGCATCGCTTAATAGCATCGCTTAATACGCTAATGGCAGTTTGTATATCACTTCCCAATATGCTCAACTAATATATATATATATATATATATATATATATATATATATATATATATATATATATAAGCGAAAGAAATTAAAACTTAGAAAGTTGAACTTTACAATAAAAAAATTATTGTTCGACTGAATACTCCAAAAACAATTTAAAAAGTCCTTATTCCGCAGAGTTTCAAAGAACACTATCCTTGATATACTTCTCACCAGAGGACAGAAAGAAATCAGCAAATTACATTTGTAGCAATGCTAGAATTTCTGTAGTTATGGCATTAAGTGAAACCGCATAAATTGGCAAGAAAAACAAGTGAAAAAATGTTGGATATGTAAAACAATATAAAACATACCGCGCATAATATTTCAGCTTGCATGAAAATTCTCTCAAGATAACCCGAAAGGCCAAAATAATTCATTAGAGAGAATGAAGTCCAATGTATATAGTCCAGTTGAAAAGTTTTTAAAACAGCTGAAATAATGGAAATTTGTAAACTGTTTTTTGGAGTATTCAGTCGAACAATACATGTTGATTGTAAAGTTCAACTTACAGTTTTAATTTTCTTTTTCTTATAATAAGCTCTACTCTCTATTGCGTATTGAGCTTTTTTTATTCGGTTGGGATTAAATTATCTATATATATATACACTGGTATTTATATTAGATTGAAGTTTACCATTGCGTTTATCAGGTAAATACTAAATCCTTTTGAATCCATTACTATATATATATATATATATATATATATATATATATATATATATATATATATATATATACATACAGTGACACGCAAAAGTATTGGATACATTACATTTTTCTTCATAACTTTAATTAGGGTTCAAGATTTTACCTAAAATTTAGTCAGTATATTCCTATTACTATTCTAAATTATATTTGAGGAGGTAATTACAAAATTAAAGTTTATATTAAAGGAGAAATATAAATCAACTAACGCAAAAGTATTGGATACATTCATTTAATATTTGTTTGCATAGCCTTTATTGCGTTCAACAGCTTTCAATCGCTTTTTATAGTTGCACACATGTTTTTTTTTCCAAGATATGCAGGTATTTTACGCCATTCTTCTTTGCAGAACTGTTCTAGTTGTTGAATATCTTGTGGATTCCTCTTGTGAACATTGATCTTCAATATTTTCCACAAATTTTCAATTGGGTTGAGATCCGGAGATTGACTGGACCAAATAAGCACGTCAATTCCATTATTTCTAAGCCATTCTTTGGTTAGTTTGGCAGTATGCTTTGGATAATTGTCCTGCTGAAACACAAAATTGCTTATATGTCCCAACAAAATCAGCAGATTTCTGGAGTTTTTTCTAAAAGATCTCCCTGTACATACGTCCATTCATTCTACCATTGATGATTTCTAGTTCAGCAGTATCTTTGGATGAAAAACACCCCCATACTATAATTGAACCACCGCCAAACTTTACCGTAGGAATGGTATTCTTTTTGTTATAGGCGGTACCATTTTTACGCCATACATGTGTTGCTGTGTTTCTTCCAAAGATTTCGATTTTCATTTCGTCTGACCAGATTACCTTGTTCCAAAATTCTTGGGGGTACTCCCCATATGTTTTAACATAATTCAAACGTGATCTGACATGTTTAAGCTTCAATAATGAAACATAATTCAAACGGGATCTGACATGTTTAAGCTTCAATAATGGGAAACTTGCACGATTTAGAACTACTGATTGTATCCTTGTTCACATTAATCCCAGCTTCTCTGAGGTCGGTTTGAATTTCACCACGAGTAAGAAAATAGGTCTTTGTGCTTTACTGCTTACCCACCTTAAGTTTTTTTTCGTTTAACTTCCTTGGCCGACCACATCTTGGAAGATTTGCAACAGCTTCACCAGGGTTTTTAAAATTTCTAATAACGTTTCCAACTGTACTAAGTGGTAGATTAGGTTCTCTTGATATTATTCGATACGCTTTTCCTTTTTTGTGCTTATCAATGATTTTTGACGAATGTGTATTGACAACTCTTTAGTTTTAGGCATTTTTATAAATGAACTGGTTGACTTTGAAAGAGTGAGCTCAAACTGGAAAAAATTATAAAATTATTTTAATATAAAGCTCTCTGATTGGTCAGTGATAACTCGTTTGCATTATTGCAACACGCTAAACAAAGTCATTTAAATTTATTTAAGAAAAAGATTTTTTAAGTGTATCCAATACTTTTGCGTTTGTTAATTCATATTTTTCCTTAAATATAAACTTTCTAAACTTTAATTTTGTAATTACTACTCCAAATATAATTTAGAATAGTTATAGGAATATACTGACCAAATTTTAGGTAAAATCTTGAACCCTAATTAAAGTTATGAAGAAAAATGTAATGTATCCAATACTTTTGTGTGGCACTGTATATAATAATAATAATAATAATAATAAGAAGAAGAAGAAGAAGAAGAAGAAGAAGAAGAAGAAGAAGAAGAAGGAGAAGAAAAGAGAATAAAGTAGAATTTTACAAAAAGTTTTCATTATTCGGCAGAATACTAAAGAGTTGGGTGCTCCTTAATCCACGAAGTTTTAAAGAATGCTATTTCTTCTAATCAGAGGAAAAAATTGTTTGCGAAACAATCAGAAAGTTACGTTAAAAGTTTTAACATTTCCATGTATTTTCTGGAAGTTGCATAGGTTGAAACTTTAAGTTTTATGATTTGTAGTAACAAAACTTAAAAAAGATAAGATGTAAATATGTAAAACAGTTCATTCAGAGTTCAATGTTATAAGAAAAAAATGACTAACCGTATTAAAAGAAGTCCAGTGTAATGGAGGTTTAAAATTTGCTGGTAAATTAAGCAGCGGTGTTTGCCTCAATGGTTAAAAAATGGAAAGCAAAGCGTCAGAAAATTAGGGTTCAAAGAATTTGTAAGAGAGCCAAAAAACGCTTCCATTTTGGTTGGGTGTAAAGTTGAGAGTGATAAGTCAAAAGAAGAAGAAGAAGGAGGAGAAGGAGGAGGAAAAGAAGAAGGAGGAAACGCAGGGTTAAATGTGAGTCACGCGCCGTTATGGCAATGAGTGTCAGACGAATGGAAATAAAGTGGATAGATAGAACCATCACATCCTGCTCAACCGTCAGGCTCCCACTTCAGTTATCTCCCTTCTTTATTTGTAATTTCCTTTATTTTCCCTTCTCCCAGGCAATTCGATATAATACGTCCCTTGTATATTGAGCCACCCATCTCTTCAGTTCTTTACTTCTAATTATTATTTAGCCCCCTGCACTAAAGTATTCTTTCTATTAGGCTATTTCATTATTTCTTTATTCCTTATACAAACGCTGATATTAATTTCAATAAGAGTCCATTTCGCTAATTCACGTAAATCTATTGTCTATATAAGATCTGCAAGAATTAAAATATCATATTTATGAGTACTTTACTTTACGTTCGGGCTTTGTCGGGCGTTTGTGCTAGCTTGGATAAATACTTTTGCAGTTTAACAAAAATAGCTACAATAATATCAGAGCGTCTCCATTTACACTGGACATCTACAGAATGCCAACATCAATATATTACATATGAATGAGTCCCCTGTGGAATTTCCACAGGTCCAGCTAGTTATTATTATTATTATTATTATTATTATTATTATTATTATTATTATTAAATATAGTTATAGGCATATATTTGTATGCATCTGTTTTCCTGTATAGAAAAGCATAAGGAAGCAATAAGTATCATTATAAATAAAGCATTTCCGCAAGATGCATGTTTTTTTTTTCACTTCATTCGAAACAGTTTCAGTAACCCTAACACCCCTGCTAACTCACCTCTTTTGGTTTCATTGTTGACGGCACAACTCGGATTTCAACTAATCGCTTCCCACACGTTTTTGTGGCCCAGAACCATCTTTCGTCCAAGCAGGAGACCAGCAACTCATCATTCGGATAGGATCAGTTTTCTGTCAGCGCACGCTTAATGTTTTTCTCTCCTTAGAAAATAATTATCACCCAGATTTTACAACCGCCAGTTTCTTTTTGTGTTATGCTGCAAGGGAAAAGAAACATGAGATCTATATGCGACCCTCTTTGTAATGCACACGTGTTTATTTGCGTTTCTTTTTATTTTGAATTTATTATTTATCATTAAAGAATCTCGGATTTCACAGTTTTTCATGTTTTGAAAAGATTTTTGATATTTTTTTACGTATACCTGGATAAATTATGGCCTACGTCCAGCTTTAATTTAGGTAATTTTTTTTAATGGAGAGTAGACAATGCATTGTGGATACGTTATCGGCAGCTCCCCTTACTCTCGCTTCTCTTTATTTGTCTTTCAGTCTTCATTTTTAATGAGTGATTTTTCTGACCAAGAGAGAAGAAAAAGCTGTATTGGAACAGTCGCCAGAGATGTCGGGAATTTTCTGTTTCTATTTCTATCCTTGTGGCCATGTCACTAGTAAAGGTGCTGAAGGTAAACGTTTTATCTGGGCTGACGTTATCCGTCTGATAGTCAGGGACCGGAACCTTGGTTTAACCATTAAGGAAGCTGTTCTATCAGCAGGCGAAAAATACTGGAGCTGCTGTATTGCCATTTGGTGAATGGATTCTGGACCATGCAGTAGCTTCTGGTGGGGCTTCTTGATGCCATATTAGTGGGTAACTGTTACGGCTTTACCTTATCATGTACTACAAAAATATATTTCTTCGTTACTTTTTCTCTTACTTTCCCTCTCTGTCCTGCTCTAAATAAATCTGTCTACCTATTCCACAAATCCCCACAAACTATCATGAAAAGTTTCCAGAAAAAAACACGATTAAACCCAGATCTTCAACTTCCAACGTAGATCCCCACTACCATGTCTCCTTCTCCAACATCAGGAGTCTACGTTCCAACTTTCCAGAGGTTGAAACCCAATAATAGGAGACTAAACCAGACCTAATTTTTTCAAGCGAGACTGGCATTAGACTGACTATTTCCTTAGAAGAGTTTGGAATTAAAGAATACTCTAACTTAAAATCCAAATCTTACCCCCAAGATCGCGATGGGCATGGAATATGTGTCTACATTAAAAATGGCTTTCCATGTGGTAGGGACATCTCCAGAGAATATTCTAAGTTACCCTATCTGTGATTCCGGATTGCACTTGCTCACGCGACTGCGTTTAAATGTCCCCTATATCGCCCCCACAACAGCGGAGTTACTATCTTTAAGAGTATATCTGAGAAAATTGACAACATCCTATCTACTCATCATTCGGCTAACATTCACATATGTGGAGACTTCAATGTTTACAATGTAGAATGGTTAACCCATTCAAAAATGACATATGATGAGGGGAGGTTCTGTCACGATTTCTCGATTACTTATGACCTCACTCAGATTTTTCGCGAACCCGTGTGCCAAATGCCAACGTTCAATATGTAAGTCTCCTAGATATTTTCCTCACAACGTGCCCTGAGATATGTTCATATTCATGTCTGTCTCCACTGGGATCTTCCGATCACTATGTTGTATCAGTTAAAATGAAAACGAAATGTAATAAGTCCTTAGATGTACCTCTGCATTGTACAGTATATCTATACTGACTGGGATAGCTCCGTACGTTTATATCAGATCTACCTCTGCGTTCCATGTTTAGCAAGGATTTCTACTCTATAGTATTAAAACCGACAGAATGATTAATCGTAGGTATAGACCGTTTCATACCCTCGAAAAAATTTCATCAAAAACCTAATATTGCCCACAGAAATAACTTTTTTCATTGCTTCCAACAAAACAGATGTGCTGAGACTAAAACTGCTTTCAGGAATGCCAGAAACAAATGTAAAGAAGTAATTAAGAATGCGAGAGGATTGTATGCTCAGTCCGTCAAGTCCAAAGTGGCTGAGCAGCAGCTTGGTTCCCACCAGTTTTGGCAAAATAGTATCCTGATCAGAAGCGTGTGCTCTATCCCTACTATCATCAATGGACTTGAGGTAATATCATCAGCATCAAACAAAACCAAACTCTTTGCCAAGTACTTTGCAGCTAATTCTACCTTATGCGATCAAGGCCGGCCCCCGTATTTTCTCCTGTATCAGAAAACACGCTATGCGACATACAAATATCTGTGCGTGATGTTGCCAAGCTAATCAAAAGCATTGATTCCAGTAAACCAATTGGCCCTGACGACATTCCAATTATAGTGTTGAAAAAGCTTCACCCAGAACAAACTCCCATACTTACAAAGCTGTTTAAGCGTTGTCTTAAGGACAATTGCTTCCCAACACCCTGGAAAACCTCATCAGTATGCCCTGTATTTAAGAAATCAGATTATCGGTCATCTTTCTCTCAGTACAAATCAATAAATACCCCGTGCGTCATGATTAAGTTACTTGAATCTGTGTTAAATAGAGAAGTAGCCAACCACCTCAGCAAATATAACCTTCTTAGTGACATGCAATATGGTTTCCGTTATACAAATCTACAGCAGATATGCTTACGGTTATTTCTCATAAGATTAGCGAAACTCTCGACGGAGGCTTCCTTTCTAGGGCAATTGCTCTTGACATATCAAAGGTCTTTTCAATTATTAAATCATTTCCCTCTGATAGGTTCATAAGAGTAGTGGTTGATGGGTAGAAATCAGAAGCTCATAGTAATAGAGTCTCTTAGGGGTCCATCCTGGGTCCAACTCTTCGTGATATATATTAATGATCTTCCAAATAACATCCTTAGATCATTCGTAGACATTTTTGCTGACGACACTACCATCTATGTCAGTTTTTTTTATTTATGATATTGTTAGGTGAAAGTACAGAATAGTTAAAAAGATCTCCTCCTCACATTGCTTTCTAAATAATAAAGTTATTATTTCAGCATGGTCCGTATTCTGTATTTCAGTTTTCCCTCCTCTCTGTCTTAAAAATATGTATATGAAATAAAGTAAATATGAGATCGTAAAGTTCTGCAACAATTTCCGGGACTGATTCCATATCACCCTATCTCTCTTAAAAATAGATGAAAAAAGAAAGAAACTTAGAGATCGTAAACTGCTTTAGCCATTTCCAGGACTGACTCCATATCACACCCTTCTCTTCAATATAAAATAAAGGAAATTTGAGATCATAAACTGTCTCAGCCATTTTTGGGACTTCATATCCCCCCTGTCTCTTATAAATAAATATAAAATAAAGTAATTTTGAAATCGTAAAGTGTTTCAGCAATTTCCCAGACTTAAACCGTACTCTCCTCCTCACTGTTAAAAATATATGTGATATAAAGTAATTTTGGGGTCGTAAACTGCTTCGGCCGTTTTTGAGCCTGACTCCATATTCCCCTCCTCCTCTCTGAAAATATATGGTGTGTCGGTTATTTTGTATTTTTTTAAGGAGGCGATAACGCCTGGTAAAAAAAAAATTACGCTTACTTGGCGTTTTGGCTAAGATCAAAGTGTAGTATCTATTCTGATGCAGCATTTCAGCGAAATCATCTACTCCTCTCCATAAACAGAAAAAGTGGTGATAATGCTTGGGAGAATGAACAGGCACTAACTCACCACACCACAACCTCACCTAAAAAAACGGTTAGGCAATACCTGGAGGCCTCCAGAGTACTTTTAAAAGCAAAATAATCTTGCTTGTTCCCCCCCACCATCATCATCACTATGGATTTTATACAAATGACGTCACTTCCGGAAAATGACTCAGCAGTGTTTTCAAATACATGATTTCATTATAAATGGTCTGTATGTTTTTATATGGGTACTACACTGTAGAAGCACCTGATTTAAAATTCATACAACTCCAAAAAATAAATATTTCAAAATCCAGATAGGGATTATGTAACTCTTGCTTTACAATAGAGTAATCAAGAAATTGGATTGAGAAACGCATAGGTATTGTTAACTAATACTAAACAAAAATAGAGATAATACATGTCAGTTTTTTATTGAATAAATTGTTTGATGAAAGTACAGAATAGTTTCAATAATACCTTTCCCTCCCTATATTAAGAATGGCTTTCTAAATAATAACGTTATTATTTCAGAAGTTCTTTATTTCGTGTGTCATTCCTCCTTCTCTCTTAAAAATATGCATGAAATAAAGTAAATATGAGATCGTAAACAAGATATATAGGTTTGTTTTCGTATTTACAAATTCCAAACCCAAATCAAGATAGCAGTGGTTGTCTTGGATGTGTGTTTTGGATCCTTGTCATGCTCTGCGACCCAGGTTTTGGAGGGAGGGGATGATGCTCTGCTGCAGAATTTGACAGTACATGTTGGAGTTCATGTTTCCTTCAATGACTGTAGCACTTATACAGCCCTAAACCATGACACTGTCACCATCATACTTGACTGTAGGCATGACACACTTATCTTTGTACTCCTCACCTGGTCGCCACCACACATGCTTAAGGCCATCAGAACCAAATAAATTAAATTTCGTCTCATCAGACCATAGGACATGGTTCCAGTAATCTATGGGCTTTGTTGACATGTCTTCAGCAAACTGTTTTCGTGCTTTCTTATGTATTGCCTTCAGAAGAGGCTTCCTCCTGGAGTGATAGCCATGCACACCAATCTGAGGGGTAAGTATGTCATACCTACAGTCAAGCATGGCGGTGGAAATGTCCTGATCTGGGGCTTCATGAGTGCTGCAGGTATTGGAGAGTTACATTTTATAAAGGGAAACATGATCTCCAACATGTACTGTCAAATACTGCAACAGAACACCCTCCTTCCAGAAACTGTGTCGCAGAGTAGTGTTCCAGCACGACAATGACCCAGGACACACATCCAAGACAACCACTGTTTTACTGAAGAGGCTGAGGGTAAAGGTGATGGACTGGCCAAGCGTGTCTCTAGACTTGAACCCAATAGAACATCTTTGGGGCATCCTCAAGCAGAAGGTGGGGGTGCGCAAAGTATCAAATATCCGCCAGCTCTGCGACGTCGTAATTGAAGAGTGGAAGAGCATTCCAGAGGCTACATGTGAAGATCTGGTAAACTCCATGTTCAGAAGAGTAAAGGCAATTTATGATAGTGCTAGTGGCCACACAAAATATTGAGAGTTGACATGTAAATATCAATATGTTGTATGTAAATATTGACAATTTTTCATAAGGGGTGTACTCACTTTTGTTGCGAGGGATTTAGCTTTTTAATGGCTATATTTTGAGTTATTTAGCGGGGAAAATTAATTAACTCCATTATATATGCTGCAGACAGACTACTTTTGATTGTGTCAAAAAGTCATTTTTTCAATGTTGTCCCATGAAGAGATATATTTAAATATTTGAAGAAACGCGAGGGGTATACTCACTTTTGTGATACACTGTATATATTAGTATGAATTTTAATTCATATATTCTTTTCACATAATAATACATGGTTCATACATGTTTAATATATGTTTCAGCTACAACATTATTCAAGAGTTAGCGTCATCTGGCCACAACAATCTCCGGAAAGACGAAATTCAATGTTTTCTCTCACAGTGATCTGATTGTGTTAAATTCTTAATAAATTTGTAAAGCACTGGATTTTTGGAAGAGAGTAATATGTATCATGAGAATTCACGCCTGATTAAAACATAGAAATTTTAGCTGTAGCGCAATGAACCTTGCATACTTTTAATGCCGCTAGATGTTAGCTAGAGAAGTGCAACGGAGATATAAAAGTAGTAGCTAACAGAGAGAGAAAGAGAGAGAGAGAGAGAGAGAGAGGGGAGTCGGGGCGGTCACTATGAAGAAGATTTATCCTTGGCTTTTTATCTAGGAGTAAAGTGTAGTATTTGCTCTGATATTACAGCTTACTCTTTCAATCCTCGGTCAGTTAAGGAGAAATATTACCAGACTGCGGCAACCAATCGAAATGCAGAGTGCTCGTTTTGGGATAACTGAATCTTTCTATTATTAAATAACAACGTTGTGTATAGTTCTCTGAGAGGAAAATAAATAGGAACTATGAAGAAAATGCTGAACGATTATCTTTGCTACTCCTTATTCAGGAGTCGCAAGAGCTAACTTACTCACCACTATGGCCTCAAAAGTACCGTTCCCCAATCTATATATGTATAGTCTTATCTTTTGAAGACTAATGCCAATATGAATCTCCTGTTTTTACTATAATCAACCTTCTGTTTTTGTTAGTATTTTATATCAAGTGGCTTCAGGACTTGTCTGACGCGATTTCCATAAAAAATTACTTAATAGACACATGGGAATTCCAAAAGACAATT
>NC_136514.1:50129922-50254922 GCF_053919585.1 Euprymna scolopes | reverse complement strand
TATCGCAAATTGAACTCATTAATAAGAAAAAAATAAAATAAAATGATGGAATATACTCGGGTTGAACAGGAGATCATTCGATCTGTAGTCGGATGCTCTACAACTGAGCTATATCTCTAGATGACAAGAGATAATTTTTTTTTAAGAAGAAAGTATTTTCTGAGATTTTATTATGTCTCTTGGCCGGTGTAACGTAAAATAATCCCCGGTAAAAATTATTCCTTTATCTATAAGACAGAAAAACTATTTCTAAGATCGGATTTTTTCAATTACTTACCAGAGGGATTTCTGTAAAAACAAGAACACTAACAGACATATGAATTATTTTTGTGTAAAATTTGCAAAGAAAAGAACACACACACACACACACACACACACACACACACACACACACACACACACACACACACACACACACACACACACGCACACGCACACACACACACACACACATATAAAGTGACTTTTTATATGAGTGGAGATTATGTGTGTGTTCTGATATGTTGTTATGTTAGACACCGCCAAAAATGGCCGAAAAATCAAGTTGTTGTTGTTTTTTAAAACGAAATTACATTTATTAAAATCCATTATTTCTGAGTAACTTTTTTTTTCCAGAAAGATAAAACCCTGAATTTTATCATATAGAAAACAGAATAATGTAAACCTTTTTCTACTATTTTTAATTAAATTTTAAATGTTAAATTTTCCCAAAAAGTTAACAATTGACATTTTTTGTCTTGCACAAAAAACGTACATAAATATTTAAAAAAAAAGTTATTTGAAATAATTAATTTATTTATTTGTTGTTTAACTAAGATTTAGGGTGATTTTCTATGAGAATATGCAAAAATATTATAATATAAGTACCTGGATTTAAAATAATTCCACTTATTCATATAGGCAACCAGTTACTTCGCGTCGATCTAGACAATGTTTACGTTTGTACTTAATAAAAAGCAAACTATGGAAAACCAAACAGGCCCCCCAAAACTTATTTTTCAGTGACGAAAATTTCAGTATATTATTAACGCTGAGGCTGGCCAGTACCAGATGGGTGACCATTTGTATGAGTTTGGTTTTTAATGTGTATGTGTGCGGGGGCCAGGCTCCCCAAAATGGGGGGGGGAATTTAAAGCAGAATAAAAAAAAATATTTCAGCGCGTTTGTTCCACCATAGTCGAAAGGCGGCAAACGTTTTCAAACGGGATCGAAAAAATGATGCTATTTTTAACACAAAGGGCACAATATTTATCGAATTTTTTTTGTATCGATTCTTCAAAACACGCCCTGTTTAATAATGGTCATGCATTATTCGGCCCGCTTAAAAAAAATTGTTAATTTATTTATCAAAGATTTTAAAATGGCTTTTTTCGTATAAATATTAATTTTTTTTTGTTTTGCTTAACTTAAATTAATTATTTTACTTAACATATTCACCGAATTTCACACTTCAAAACTCAAAAGCGGGATAATTAAACAATCGAAGTTCTGATATTCAGACGTTAAAATAAGGTATGCAAACAAATTTTTTTTTTAAATCTATAATCCTGTCCCTTACCACAATACAATATGTTTTGTTCAGATTCAGATGATTATTTGAAGCATATTTGGAACCCCCTCAAAACAAGGGGGGTTTTGTAAGCAAAAAAAAAAAAATATATATATAAATATTGTTTATGAAAAATAAGTACACTGTTATAAAGTTCATTCTTCTCTTAATAATCGCTGAAAATTTCGTATTGATTGGATAATTACCTGATTTTTTGGTAGATTTTTTAAAAAGACGGTCCGTCAAAAAGTACTTACCTGCCCCCCGCCCCAGTTTTGGCGGTGCCTATGTTATGTAATACAGCGACAAAGCTATTTACGTCCGCATACGCCCTTTTCCTTCATTTCCAATACATTTCCTGTTTACGGGTGTCATATTTTTCTCTTCTTTTCTTTCCCTTCTCTTCTTCCGCTGTGACGTCACTTGCACACTGGTTCAGTCATTTGCATATGTGTAATGCGGCTGCTGCTCCTACAACAACTTGTATAGCAATAGTCGCAGTAGTTGTAATAGTAGTAGTCGTGGCAGCGATATGTATTTTTCTCGTTGAAAGGTAACTATCAGAGTAATTTATGCAAAGTTCAGAAGTCTAATTATATAGAGATTTCAAAACCAAGACTATTTTGTCTTCACTTCTCTTCTACTGTGACGTCACTTTGCACACTAGCTTAGTAATTTGCATATGTGTAATGCGGCTGCTGCTACTGCTGCTGCTGCTACAACAACGGTTAGCAGTTATGTTTGTTTTTTTTTTACAAATTGGTTACCACATATGAAAGTCCGGAGGCCACTCGAGGATAAGGGTTAGTGTGTGTACGGTAGTCATTTAGGCAGTAATGTAGTAATCGTTTGTGGTGGAAATTTGGTACAATTAGATTATTTACGAGGAAGGTTCAATAGGAACTTGTTTACATTGGACTTGAAAACAATAATACTGTAGTCAGTTGGAAAGCAGACTAAAAGAACATAGTTGATGGAATCCACGTTTAGGTTTAGGCACCATTATGTTACATTCTACATACGTTTTCTGCAGGAGAGAAATACATGGAAAAAACATAAATAAAATAAAACAAAGAAACAGATGCATGGCTATCAAATATTTTATTTCAGAGAGATAAAACAATCCAATATAATCAAAATAAATGCCACATTCGTTTCTAGATCGTCTATGGGAACAAAATAATAAGACCGACATTGGATTACGTCACACGACGATATTAACCAATGGCGTTCATTAGATTGTTTTCTTGGGATGGGGGTTTTACGTGGCCCGGGTTGTAGGAATGTCAAAGTTGTTTCGTTCGATATATATATATATATATATATATATATATATATATATATATATATATATATATATATATATATATATACCGGATTTAACATATATAGACGTTACGCCACAGATTGTCGGTCTGTCTGGGCCGTGTAAAAATGACAAAAATGACGTCGGTGGTCGGGTTATTAGGGGTTTCCATGCCTAGCTCATCTCTGATGACCTTTTACCACGTGACGCAACAAAACCATGGAAGAAAGGGGCAGCGCGTCTGTTGTAGTTGTCTTGTGTCCAACCTGCTAAAAGAAGAAGGAAAAAGATTATAATGAATAAAAGATAACACACGAACTAAAAAAAAATGTATAAAATATTCCTAACTGTTTTATATAAACGGTCTCCAAACAAACATAACACATGACTGCAACAATGTAACGTTTGAGATTATTTCCACAGAATGAGAACTCTCCAGTTTATACATAAAAAAAAAACATTTGTAACAGAGCGCGTATGGTGGCTATATACAAATACCAAGCCGTGTGCGCAATGACGTCACGAAAAGGAAAAAGAAAAATACTATAAAAAAAGAACATGTGCTACTTTTGAGATCACGTTGGAAACGATGTTCGAGACGACTGGCTTCAGAGAAGACGAGCACGTTAGAGACGTGGGTGACGTCACAGCCGTAACGAGAAGTTACGTGTGGCAGGTGAATGAGGAAATAAATGTCGTTGTTACAAAAAAAATGGAGTCGAGTTATTATTTGTCCTATATATATATATATATATATATATATATATATATATATATATATATATATATATATATATATATATAAATGATTGTCTGAAGTCAGAACCTGAGAGCGACAAAGGGTAATTAATTATATAGCTAACACTAAGGTTGGGCATATCAGTTAAAATAAATCATCTAGAATGCTTCAGATAAATAATCACCTCAATAAGAAGTTTGTGTCCTTTAGAGCTATGGTATATCAAATGGGAGGTACATGAATCTAATCAATTAGTATAAGTTAGTTTTTATGTTAGAAAAAAACAAAATATAAAAAAAGGGATAGTGTATGATCGTTTCAGAGACGACATAGTGTTTACTTAGATATAATTTTCTCATCCACACAAAGTGTCGGAGTGGGCAGGTTGATCCACACACACAAATGATTAATCTGCAACAAGTAACTATAAAAATGAATAAGCAATTAATTAGCACCCGTTTTTAAAAAAAAATGCTTCATGTTCTCGCTTGCTTACATATGATTGAGTAGTTAAGTTCGTTTAAAAATAAAAACAGTAAGCTTTTAATATCAATCTCACAGCGAGAAAAACCCCGAACCTTATGACCATATATATATATATATATATATATATATATATATATATATATATATATATATATATAAATTCATTTATTATAGTGCGGTAATGATTTTTACAGGAAGATGACCCGAGATCTCATTGCAAACTTTGCTTTCATATAAGCTGGACCGCTTGAGGAGGTCCCTAATTAAAAAAATAGCTGACCAAAACATGATCATGACTGTGTAGCAAAATATTAATGCCTATGTAAAACAAACACACACACACACGCACACACACATACATACATATATATATATAGTAATGAAATCAAAAGGATGTAGAGTTTACTTGATATACGCAATGGTAAACTATGATCTAATATAAATACCAATATTTACAGTATTTATATATATAGCTAATTTAATCCCAACTGAATAAAAAAGCTCAATACGCAATAGAAAGTGGAGCTTATTATAAGAGAAAGAAAGTTAAAACTGTAAATTGAAACAATAAATTTTGATTGTGAATTTCAACTTGCAGTTTTATTTTCTTTCTCTTCTATATATATATTCTTTCTCTTCTCTCTCTCTCTCTCTCTCTCTCTCTCTCTCTCTCTCTCTATATATATATATATATATATATATATATATATATATATATATATATACTATTTATGTGATTTAGCTAAAGAAAAGTACAATGATTCGCTACAGTAAATCTACAGTAGATTTATTGTAGCGACTAATGGTGATTTTGTTTGCCTAAATTGAATAAAATAATATCCTAATATTTTCAAAGAGCACTCGCATCAACCACGTTGGAAGTCAATGACTTTTACTTTTGGATATTTTTAACCTGGAGAATATATATATATATATATATATATATATATATATATATATATATATATATATTCTCCAGGTTAAAAATATCCATATATATATATATATATATATATATATATATATATATATATATATATATATATATATATATATATACATATATATATATATATATTTATATATATATATATATATATATATATATATATATATATATATATATTCTCCAGGTTAAAAATATCCAAAAGTAAAAGTCATTGACTTTCAACGTATTATTACAATAATATTTTTTAATACCTACAGACACTAGTGTTTCATTTTTTCGGCAATCATCAGTGCAGGGTGACACGATTGCTATCAGTCAGGAGATTCGAATCCAGCCGTGAAACCTTATCTGACTCCATTAGCGAGCAACAAACCTTACAGTCAATCTCAAACGCGAGAAATATCGTTGAAATTTTAACATTTATTTTTTAAATGTTGTAACATCCGGCCGTAGCAATCTAATGATTATAACATCATGATCTTCGCATGCGAGCTCCGGTGTCTGACTTTCTATTTCAACTTTAAATTGCTCAACAATAAGAACCGAGTTTCTTAAAGAGTCTGACATAATTATTACAAAAAATTTTTTTTAATACCTACAGACAGTAGTGTTTCATTCTTTCGGAGTCATCAGTGCAGGGTGACACGATTACTAAATCCGGCCACGAAGCCCCATCTCTGACTCCATTAGCGAAGAATAGCGAAGAATATATATATATATATATATATATATATATATATATATATATATATATATATATATATACTTGTTTATTATTATATATACATGTTTACATCCCGCTGCTACAAACAGCCATTTGTTTCAATCAAACAACAGATATCATCAGGCAGCGACTTGACTATTCAAATGTTCAATGAATAACCTCGTTGAATTCACTAGTCTATTACTTTTGAATGAAAAAAACCGAGTATATATATATATATATATATATATATATATATATATATATATATATATATATATATATATATATATACCAACAACACAAAACGTACTCTTAAAATTGATATGTCATGTCGTGGACGTGTGTGTGCGTGTGTGTGCAAATGTATATGTATAATTTATTTACAATGTCCACATGAGATAATATTGTATAACTTATCTCTCTAATCAACATTGTGAAAACGGTAGATAAATTAATAGTCTTATCATTTTTTCTTTTCTGGCCATTTTATATAGATCGTGTTTTAAGTGTGCCTGATTGCGCCACTGACAGACGCCTGGTTGACTGACCAGTCGGGGAATAACCGCTTCTTCCTTATCTCGATACATTGCCCTGACCTCAGCTAAATGCTGCCCTCTACACATACTTCAAAGGAACGGACAGTTAAGGATATGAAAACAGATACCCTGTGTTTAGTAGAAGTCCAGAATAGTTGCCAATATAAAACTCGCAAACAAGAAGAAAAAAAAAAATAATAAAAAAAGAAAAGAATGTAACGAAGCGCAGATGAGCGGATGTAAATGCATGCGAAATGTGACCGGTAAAGAAAAAAAAGATATAAAAAAAGAGAGATACGTGGAGAATTGAACGAGATAACGTTCAAGATCTCGTGAGAGGTGTGGAAAACGTTCACTATCACGTGGGTGACGCCGAGAGTGTAACAATGAGGACATACATGTCGTTGTTACAAAGAAAAAGCGAGTTGAAGTCCTTTCCTATTCTTTTTCTTTTTTTTACAAGGTGGTCACCACTTATCAAGGCCCGGAAGCCACTTAGGGATAAGCGTTATTTTAAGTACAGTACGTTAGTGTGGAGATTTAATAAAGTGTCTTCTTAAGGGGGCGGTTCATCAGGAATTTGTTTACGTTGGACTTGAAGACATCCAGGTTGTACTTAGGTTGGAAGCAGGCAGACGGAACAGAGTTCCACAGGCGTGCTTGGTCTACTTTCCGACGTAAACTGACATTACAACGTGTTGATTCACGGACAACGTTACAATAAGACAACAAATAATGTATAGCAAACGCACAAGCATTATTATTTCGATTATTCTCTCTACTGAGTGTTATTTGCACAACGTTTCGGTCGATGTAATCTCCGACCTTCTTCAGCTGTATCTTTCTGTCAAACTCGGGAATCCACGGGGGTATCTTGCTCTCTTTTTTCAGCCATGACCAGAGAGAAATCCTAAGTAATTCGCAGTTGTATTTTAAGTATCACACGCACTGAGGATGAAATATACAATCACCAAGAAGACTGAATTTTATCAAGTGCTTTATCCATTTAGTGCTATATTACCCTCTTCTGGAGGTTGCAAATTCAATCTTCATAGAGTATCAAATTATTGTTGTTTTTTTTTTCTTGTTTACGAGTTATTGACTGTTAACTATTGTGGACTATTATCATTCATTATGAAGCCCTCCAAAACTGAGCGCCCTTTTTGCTGGAGCGCAAGAGAAGAGAGCCCATGTTTTATAATTAACTAAAGTGTAGCGTGAGGATTCCATTTAGAACTAACTTGATAGGTGCTAATACAGGGGTAGAATGATAAAACTGTGACCCTAAAGAAAATAAGAGCTTTGTTTTAAAACGTTTATTGAAAAAATCAATTCGGGTAATTTGACTATGTAGTAGAGTTGACATCCATTAAATGTAGCCGCCTTCAGCCTCAATCACTGCCGCGATACATGTCCAGAGCTAAGAGCATGCCTTTTCCACAAACTAGTAGTCTAGCGGGTTCAGGTTAGGGAGAAGGAGAGGCCAGTGAGAGAAGGATTCAAAGTTTTAGCACTCTTTTTGAAGTCAAGCTTGGGTCTTTTTGGACTTGTAGGCCGGCGCCAAGTCCTGCTGTTACACCCAGAGTCTGCCAGCACCAGGGGATCACTACACTCTTCAGCAGATCCAGGTATACTTTGGTGTTGACTTTTAAGCCGAATTTGAAGATGTGAGGTGGCATGATGTGGCCCTTACTTGAAACTACACCAAAGACCAAAACCGGGACCGGAAAGGATCGTCTGATGGGTTCAGCTGTGCCCTCAAGCGTTGAACCGTCCGGACTTGCATTTTGAAGGTGTTGGCAATGGTTCTGTTGTCACAACTTGGATCGGTAGAGAGCATGAGTTGTAAAGCGGCACATCTCCGATCTCGCTCGTTGAACATGGTGTCACTTTCAGACATAATAGAAGGCTCCTATTGCTATTGGGATTTGTATATAACAGGCCAACTAGTAGATGATCTGCAGCAAGACAAAAAAAGCCGGTTTTCATCAAGCGGAAATGGAATCATGTTAGCTTTTCTAGGGCGACAATTTTATCGGCCAACCCTGTATAAAGACAGCATTTATCTTTGTAATTTGAATATATATGCGTGTATGTGTATGTGAGGTGATAAATATTGAATGAGAATTACAGACAAAATGGAAATTAGTTATGGAATAGTGGATAAGCGTGGCAACAGAGTAGTATGATTAAGAACACAGGCACATCATTATTGCTGAAGCACAATGCAACGCTATACACTTGTATACACGTTGTGGCCTCAGTCGCAAACTGGACAAAAGAACAGGAAATTACCCTGACTCGCTTTTTGGGTTGTACAGCATTTATTTCTTTGTCGTTACAGCCGTGACGCCTACTACGTGATGTAGAAGACTCCATGTACCTCGCGAGATTTCGAACGTTATCTCGTTTCTGTCGTGATCTTTGTCCTTTTTTTATAGTCTTTTCTGCCCCATCGGTGACGTCACTTCTCATTCGTTTACATACGCGCATCCGTGCTAAGTTACAAAAATATTTCGATTCGTCTCGAATATACTCATTTTCTAAAATTTACCAAATGAATATGGTCTAACGAATGGACCGAAACATCTTCTCAGGCTTATTGATGCGTTTTAGTCCTTGTTCTTACTTGTTTATTGCTTTGCTTACTCACTATTCCACAAACACACACACGCACACTTTTTATGGGACAGCACTCGGATTCCTACGAGACACTGTCCTCGAGGGTCTAAGGTCTCTTTGTACAGGGGTTTGTCAGGACAACCCGGCATGGAGATCTTTCCTCCTACAAGTAAAACTTTACTAAATATTCAAAACAGCAAATTATTGAAAACGCAAACAAAATCTCTATCTACCTTACACTGACTTATACAACGATTTGTGCACTTTCTCCAATTAATGTTACTTATAGTAACACTATTAAGCTGGACACTCCACCACGTATAAAACGCATACATATTACTGATGCTTAGACGCATAAACCGATACTTCTAAAAATATATTAGTTAATATTACTCCAAATTTTATGCGAAGAATCTAATAGTACTTTTATGTATCTAATTTATTTTGAATATTTTTTTTAGTGGGGCGGGGAATGGGATGCGCGTTACTCATCATGTATATATATTCCAAATTCATTAAAAAAAAAACAAAAAACAACAAAAAAAAAGATCCGAATACTGTAAGGAGCAAACGTTCCAATTTTTGCTGTCTTGTCTTGAGGTTTGGACATTTGATTGTAACTATACGTGGAGTGTGCTAAAAGAAATGTCGACATTCTGAATATATATATATATATATATATATATATAGAGAGAGAGAGAGAGAGAGAGAGAAATAGATAGATAGATAGAACGCTTTTTGTACGTTTCTGAACTTTGGAGACGAAGATGGATTATTCACATTTTTTTTTAATTCTTCGGGCAACTGTTCGTATCTGACGGACCCATAACTAACGGGACGAGAGCATACTACTCCCGTGGATCGAATACAGTGTTCCGTTCGAAATTCCGTGCAAATTTTCGATTTCCACAAACAGATTCCCGAGTTCTACAAGATACTTTCGAAGAAGATTGGAGGTTACATCGACCGAAACGTTGTGAATATAACATTTAATATGATAAACATAGTCCGAAGAGACGAAGAGGGAAAGAGAAGACAATGTCAAATGAAGTTCAATTTAATAAAAAATAATAAATGAGAAGTAGGTGAGTAAGAAAATATATATATATATATATATATATATATATATATATATATATACAATTGGAATTTAACACTCCATAATTATTTAATAGAACAGGAATTCAAGCAATGCCCGTAGGTCATGTCATGTAGGTAATAAATTGTTGATTTTTTTTTGGGGGGGGGGGCTGACGGTATATTACTCGCCTCAAACTGTGACAACACTTAATAGGTTATATGCTCAGCCATCCTCTTTTCTTTGACGGATTGGAATCTAAATTCGAATTATGGCGGGTAAAATTTCTGGGATATCTAAGGATTCGAAAACTACACAAAGTGATACAATCTCCAACAGAGAATCGCAACGACCCCGAATTTCTCGAAAAGAACGCGACTGTTTTTTTCCGAACTGATTCAATGCTTAGACGATAGAAGTCTGTCTCTGATTATAAGAGACGCCTTGGATGACGGACGGAAAGCATTGAACATATTAAGAGAACATTATTTATCAAAAGAGAAACTGAAAATTATATCACTATATACAGAATTAACGTCTCTGAAACATAACGAGGATGAAACTATTACTGACTACGTTATAAAGACAGAAACAACCGCCAATGCCTTAAAACTCTCAGGTGAAATAATAAGCGCTAGCTTGTTGATATCAATGACCCTCAAGGGACTTCCAGCCGATTTAAAACCATTTATAACTGTTATAACTCAAAAAGGCAAACCCATACATTTCAGCGAATTTAAAGTGGCATTGCGCAGTTACGAACAGACTAATCGTATGCTCGGGGACAATAATAACTCCAGCAATATTATGAAGTTCAAAAATGTTTCTCGAAAACAAACACCACCAAATTACGCACCTCACCGCAACGTGTTCCCCAAAAATAATTTTCGCAAGAAAAAGAATAAAATTATCTGCTATAATTGTGGACGACCCAACCACAAAAGTTTCCAATGTCGATATAAATGCTCTAAAATGGACTCCGTAAAAATGTTGATAACTTTGAGGAAGAACATACATTTCTATTAACATGTAACTTTGACAATACCACAAACGTTAAAAATCTCCTTTTAGACTGTGGCGCTACAGTACACGTTATCACCAAGGAATCTGATTTTATTAATTTTGATTCAAACTTTAATCCACAAAGTTATTTTGTCGAAATTGCCGACGGTAGTCAAATAAATGATATAGTCGTGAAAATAGGCGATGCTAAAATATCCCTAAAAAATAATAAAGGCGAAATCAGTAACTGTATTCTAAAAAAATGCTCTGTTCATACCTACATTTAAGCAAGACATATTTTCCGTGCAGGCTGCAATTAAACAAGGCGTGAATATAAAGTTTGGCCAAAACAAGTCAAAATTGATATACCCTAATGGAACTTTATTTGACATTAAAGAAAATGGCCGACTATATTATTTAAAAAGTATGGTTCCCTCAAAAACTGGCTGTCACGACTTGGAAACCTGGCATAAAATTCTAGGACACTGCAATACAGCTGATATTAAAAAATTACCAAATGTAGTCTAAGGCATGAAAATAATACCTTCAGACGATCTCCCAAATTGTTATGTGTGTGCACAGGGGAAAATGACATATAAGCCGAACGCCAGACAAAAAAGCTACGAAAATTCTCTCACTTGTGCATTGTTACTTAGCAGGTACGATCAGCCCGATGGGGAGAAATAATCTAAGGTGCGTTTTGAACTTTATTGATGATTTTTCCGGTTTAATTCTAGTTTATTTTCTAAAAAACAAATCCGACACTATCCTCGCCACTAAGAAATATAAACTGCGTTAAACTGCGACCATTTCTAACTTACTAACCAAATTAACTAACTAATACCTAACATAATGTTTCCAGTTTTTGTTAAAAAAAATCACTTGTTAAAACCTTTTCTTTGTAAATTTCCTTTTTTGTCAAATAATTTTTTTGTATCTTTTTTTTGGCAAACATATATATATTAAGAATTTTTGTGCTCATGTTTATATGTATTTGAAAAGTATTTTATTTGTATTTTTATATTTGAAAAGTGTTTATTTTTATATTATAAAAAAAAAACTCAATGTGATTTAAAAAAAATGGCTTCTTTTTGCACACATTATACCAATATATTAACAATTTCTTTTGACCAATGAGAATAAAGACAGATTCCCTCCACCCAAAACCCCAATCATTGTATTGTTTTTTTTATTTGTTCATTTATTTGTTTGTTTTATTTTTATTTATTTATTTTATTTTTCTTTCCTTTTCTCAAGTCAAACCAAAATTGAATCCGAAAGGATTTTTCCATTATATCAAAAAAAAGGGGGGGGGTGTAAACTGTTTTTGATTGCTGATGACCAGTGAATTCGCCAATCGTTTTTATAACCACCGGCTGTGCTAAACCAAACAATGAAAATTTCCAAAGTTACTATAAAAATTGTCGAATTTTCGATTCAATCAGTTCGCCGTTAACTATGTCACATACCGCATTTGATTCCTGGCTGCCATCTTGGTTACTGCCAATTACACTCAGGATCTGATCTGACTACGCCGCCATCTTTGTTCAACATGTCTCAACACTTAACATTATATATATATATATAGAGAGAGAGAGAGAGAGGGGGCAGAAAAAGAGAGGTGAGGAATAAATGGTGTAAATTGGCGTAATGTATATTATTTTTGCTTTCAGAATTGTTTAATCATAGAATAAGTATTCTACGAGGTTCCTTCAATGAGTTTCCAGACATCTTTCTACTTGCATTTAAAATTGTCATACGTTCTTGAAAGTTCAGCATGTTATTGCTATACATCTTATGAGATGACTGACCAATTTTTATGATTTAAGGTTCAAATGGGCAGTTACAGCATGGGTTAGAATACACTCCACTAAAGCCTGGTTGTCACAGCTAGCAAATTTCAAAAATACAATCTGAACGTGAGTACACTTTACAAGAACGATATGCAATATAACTCTGTTTTAAACTTGGAAAAAAGTGCTACAGAAACATATGGAATGCTTTAGATTGCTTTTCGGCCATCTTGCATGAATCAAGCATCAGTTTTTGAGTGGCATAAGAGATTCAAGGAAGACAGGAAATCTGTGAGATATAGTGAGAAGTGTGGGAGGATTGAGGAAGTCAGAACACCAGAGTTGATTAGACAAATAAAGAATTTCATGGGTAAGGACCGCCGTGCAAAGTTCTATGTCAGTGTGGGAACTGTACACGAAGTTATTCGCGAGGAACTGAAGATGCGGAAGATTTGCGAAAAGTTTGTCCCAAGGGTGCTTCGATCCTTGTCACAAACTATTTGGTCAAGATTGGCATAAAGACAGTTCCTTACCCTCCTTATAGTCCAGGCCTTGCTGCCTGTGACATTTGCTTATTCCTTAAGCTTAAGGAAAACCTTAGAGGATTTCCTCATGAGACAATTGAGGAGATGAAAGAGGCTGTGACGAGGGCCATTGACACGCTCACACAAGAGGATTTCCTTGGAGATTTCCAGAAGTTGGTACAAGTACAATAAATTTCTTGTTTCCGTATTCTTTATTCATGCCACAATAGTTCTGATACGGGAATCAACTAAAAGACAGAGGAGGATGTTACAATACAGAGTTTTCGGTTTCACCATCGGATTGATATACCGGAAAAATTCCCAACAACAAGGATTAACAAACAACGCTATTTTAAAAGCTGTAATTGGCTGTGATTAAAATATTGTTTTTCGCTACGATTAATTTGATATATGTTTACTTGGAGATTTTATATTAACAGTTCAGCGTATCGGTGATCTCACATATCACAATAATGTTATTCGCATATTGCTCCGTTGCCCAAGGGAGACAGAAAGGAGAATTAAAAGCATAAAGAGACGGAGAAAAAATACATGAACTTATCATGTTTTCGGTTTCTCATTTCAATTAGATAAGACACAAGATATTGGGTAGAAAAAAGTCAACAACGAGACGTACCGCGGCCACCATAAGACAAGCATGGTCAGTGAAAAATGACGTCATGCACGAAGTACGAGCAAGCAAGATCTGTTGAACAGTTAAATTGTCGATAATTAATGAGAGTTTTTTTCTCTTCCAAAAACAACATTAGAAAACGGGAAATAATGCATTAGAAAAAGAGAAGAATAAGAAACGAGATATTGAAACTGAACTTATTCAATTTTAATTAAAAAAATTAATAAAAACGAATTAATTCAAAAGGGAAAGTGGTGTGTTGTATCCGCGTTAAATAAACATTTCGTTTCTATTAAATTTGTTGAATTACTTTTAAAGTATTTAAACCTCTTTTTTTGTGAATATATATAAGTATATCATCCTCACTTTTAACACTCATCCTAACCCTAAATATTTTCTTTCCGCAAAATAAAATAGCTAGAAAAAATTATTCTATGGTTAAATACTTCTGCCTAGAATAACTTTATAATCATCTAATACCAAAAAGAATGCAAATGAGCCGGTGTAAATGCAAATTTACACAGTCTCTCTCCCCCTCTCTCTCTCTCTCTCTCTCTCTCTATATATATATATATATATATATATGTGTTTGTGTGTGTGTGTGTGTGTGTTAGTGAACCAAGCAACAAAAAAAATAACAAAAAAAACAACAAAAACAACAAAAAAAAAACAAGCTAAAAAAACAAGCAAAATTCATCCCATATCAACAAAACTAAAGCTGGCCTGCCAAGACACTATATATACAAATGTAGGCAAATTTTGGCACATTTTAATGGTTTGAAAATATAAATTCTTTTTTTATCAATTGTCATAAAATTTTAACAATAGAATAGTATTATAATCTTCAATAAACTGGCGAATTTTTTGTAGTTTCGTCCCATAGATATGAGCATTTCATTATTCGATTTAGCTACCAGTGTATATATATATATATATATATATATATATATATATATATATTTTTTTTTTCTTTTTGTAAGGAAACATCATTTTGTTGGTCACTCTTGGCTACGAATGGAAACAAAGTTGATATAAAAAATATATTTTCGCGAAAAGTATCTTTACTTTCATCATACTTTGCTTAGGTTAAAATTGTTTAGTATCAAAACCTATCTTTTTACAACCCCCTCCTTTTCATAACCTATCATACTTTCATCAATCACAGTCCATTTTCTGTAGGCTGTTTTTGAATCCAGTTAAGGACGGGTACTTTTGCTAGTATATATATATATATATATGTAATTATTTATATATATATATATATATAATTATTTATATATATATATAATTATTTATATATATATATAATTATTTATATATATATAATTATATATATATAAAATTATTTATATATATATATCCATCATCTTACAGATGCTAAACTACTGACTGACAAACAATATGGATTTAGACGAGCCCGTTCCACAGCAGACATCCTCACTGTGATCTCTGAACGTATATACCATTCACTGGACAAAGCGGGGGAAGGCAGAGCGGTAGCTCTAGATATATCTAAGGCTTTTGACAGGGTATGGCATGAGGGTCTCCTCAGTAAAATCAGATCATACGGTATAACTGGTAGAATACTTAACATAATTAAATCCTTCTTAGATAAGAGAAAAATCCAGGTAGTCCTCGACGGACGCACATCTAAACAATATGATATAAATGCGGGGGTGCCCCAGGGTTCTATCCTTGGACCTCTATTGTTCCTGATATTCATAAATGACCTCCCCGACAACATTGCCTCTGAGATGGGTATATATGCTGATGACACTACACTCTATGGCAGACACGACAGGAAGACGAATGAACACATTTCTAAAGAAATGGCAGAAACACTAGAGGAAGACCTCCAATCTGTGGTGGAATGGGGACAAAAGTGGTTGGTCGCATTCAATGCTGCCAAGACTAAACTAGTTTCATTCAATAATTACAAGAAACCCTCTCTACCACCCATAGCAATGGTCAACGACTCTTTATCTGAGAGTCCATCTTTCAAACTCCTTGGCCTAACGTTCACGGGAAACATGAGTTGGAACAATTACATTGAAGGCATTGCCAGGGCCGCTGCAAGAAAGGTAGGCTCTCTCTACCGTGCTAGAAAACTACTAACACCCGAAAGTATCCTGTACCTCTATAAGGCCACCATTCGCCCATGTATGGAGTATTGCTGCCACATCTGGGCTGGTGCATCTGCTACTAGTCTCTCGCTCCTTGACAGGGTTCAAAAGAGAGTCGCAAACCTGATAGGCCCTGAACTGGCATCTAAGCTTCAGCCTCTGTCCCATCGACGAAATGTTGCATCCCTCTGCCTTTTCTACAAGTATTTTAGTGGTGAATGCTCTGACGAACTGCAATCATTTGTGCCCCCACGACGCGAGCACCCTCGACAAACCCGACAGGCTACTAGATCCCACCCCCACACTGTAGAGGTCCCTAGATGTAAAAGATCTTTTTACTCCAATAGTTTCTTCCCCAGAACCGCAAGACTCTGGAATTCCATTCCAGGTCCCTGCTTCCCCAACAGTACTGACGTGCAGAAGTTCAAGTGTAACGTGAACCGACACCTTGCTGCCCAAATCCCTACATAGTACCCCAGTAGTTGTTGCCCCTGATAGTAGCCCCCTACACCAAAGTGGCAATTTGCCTTGTTTGGGGTGAAAATGTAAAAAAAAAAATATATATATATATATATATATATATATATATATATAATTATTTTTATATATATATATATAATTATTTATATATATATATATATATATATAATTATTTTTTTACTATAATAATTAAATACCTACAGACACTAGTGTTTCATCCTTTCGGGACGACCATTTTTAGCAATTTTATAATTCCAAATCTCACCGACTATTGATCAAAATTTAACAAATGAATGTTCGTTGGAAAGGTAATGACCAGACTTGTGTAGTGGTCTATGTGACATTTGCCCTTAAGGGGATCACCCATCATCCAGAGCATATTTTTGGCACCTTTTCACAGCCATAAAATGTTATAATCATAGTCATTTGTTTTCTTAGTTTTACATATGAATTACAAAATATGACACTTCCCCCAAACCTCTGGCCTTGATGGAGGGGAAACTAAAACATTCTACTATGGTTTCAAATGATCTGAAATAAAAGTAAGGGGAGACTTGATTCCAAATATATCTAATATGTTATATCTAACCCCTTTGGTTTTTATATATAAAATAAATTTCACAGTCTATAATGATTATTTGATACTGGAGATATTCATAATCGTACGCAATTTCCAAAAAAAAGGTTAGATATAACACATGAGAAATATTTGAAATCAAGTCTCCCTTTAACGTTATTTTAGATCATTTGAAACACTAACAGCAACTTTTAGTCTCCCCTCCATCAAGCCAGAAGATTTTGGGTCTATATATATATATATATATATATATATATATATATATATATATATATATATATATATATATATATATTAAAAAAGTTTGACTCATGGCCAGGTAGCCTTCATCTAAAACTTCAAATGTTTAGAACCAAAATGGGCGGAGGAGTTTGGTAGAGTCTGCAAACATCAACTTTTTCAATTTTGACTTCTTAGCAGAACAATTTTCGCCCCAAAAAACGGATTAAAAAGCTTACTGCATGTCTGAATACATTATGTAAAATTTCAAATGCTTAGACTAAAAATTGGCTGAATAGTTTGCTAGACACCGCAAAGGTAAAATCTTTTGAACTTTGACTTCTTGGTAGCCAAATTCTCGGCCAAAAGCCGATAAAAAAGCTTGCCATATGTCTGAATACACTTTGTGTAAAATTTCAAATTTTTAGACCAAAAATTAGCTGAGTAATTTGGTAGAGACCGCAGAGGTCAATTTTTTCCGCTTAACACATTGTTTTGAGCTCAAATCATATTAAAAAGTTTGATCCATGTCTAAGTAACCTACATATAAAAATTCAAGTGTTTAACGGAGGAATTTGGTAGAGTTTTCAAAGGTCAAATCGTTGAACTTCGACTTCTTGACAGCCAAATTTTTAGCCGAAAACTTATTAAAAAGATTTTCCTAAATCTCAACACCCCTTATATCAAATCTCTAGCCTGTAGACTGAAAATTGACAGAGTAATTTGGTAGGGAAACGTACGGACATAGACACACACACACACACACACACACACGCACACATACAATTTCACTTTTATGGATATATAGACAGATATATATTCTTAATCTTTCTTTCTCTTTATCTTCTCATTTTTAAAAAATTATCATTATTATTATTATTATTATTATTATTATTATTATTATTATTAAATTGAACTTTATTTAACATCACCCTCTCTTTCTCTTTCCATCTTTTTCTCTTTTGTCTTTTTTTATCTTTCTCTCATCTCTCTCTCTTAATCTCTCTCTTTCCAAGAACCAAAAGCAGACAGTTTTGAGCTTAATTAGAAAAGAGATGTAATGCTGTGCTCATTTACCAGCATCATGGACAAATGACTATCTATATAAGTAGCTAGTGAAATAACCGTTTTCTTTTTATAGATGAAAATTAATGAACAAATATCCAAGCAAAATGGTTGAAACCTTAGAGGAAGACCAGTAGTCTACAATGAAATGGAGACATAATTGAATGTTAACATTCAATGCGGTCCAATACTAAGCTTCTTTCCTTTGATAATTGCAACAAATCTTCTTAACCACTGATAGGTATACTAATGATATACTAAGCTCGTCGTTTAAACTTCTCGGCTTAACGTTTACAGAGAACATAGATTGGAACAAATGTATCGAACGGTTTGCTAAGACTAAGACTGCTGCGAAGAAGGTGGGCTGTGTTTATTTGCTTCCCCACTGAACAAATTAGGTATGAGGCTGTTTTTTAATGTGGAGTGGGGGATTGAGGGAGTGACAAGGGGGACCAGCTCCCGAAAGGTGGGAAATAGGAGCTGGATAGTGAGAGGCTCTTGGTATATAGGGTTGCCCCTACATGGTCCAGAAGATTTATCCTGCTATGGATTTTACCGTCTTTCTCATTGGAAAATTATCCTTTTTCTCCTTTTTCTGTTTCTTGCTTTCTTAATCTCATTGACTCCATGTAAACTGTCACTAACTTTTAAATAACTTTTTGATGCAAGTTCATATTGTTTGTTCCTTTAATGCATTAACCTGCTAAATTTATTGTATATTTTGCAAATCTCTTTTCTCTGATGAGAAGAATTGCGTTCTTCGAAACTCCATAGAATAAGGGTTTTCTTATTTATTTGTACTCCTCCTCTGATTATTAAAATTTTGTAAACCTTCCGTGCAGGTTTATAATGTTTTGTTTTTTTTAATTTGAATAAATTTTCAATAAGAAGATTTTTTTATTTTATATTATATATACATATACATGTATATATATATATATATATATATATATATATATATATATATATATATATATATATATACAGTGAGGATCATATTTATTGGCACGGTAAAATAAAAGTTAAATTTTGTCTAATAAATTGTAAAAAAGGGATTAAATTAAAGAAAATAACAAAGTATATTATGTATTTTTAACTGGCCTTTCCGATGCAGCAATCGGATTTTAGAAAAAATAAATAACAAAAGAACAACAAACATAATTGCAAAAAACCCTTGTTCAAAATTATTGGCACGGCTTTGTTTTTCTTTTAGTATCAGTATAATATCAATCAATTTCCGGTTTACGTGCTTTCTGAACTTTTTTATAGCCATATTATGCTTGTTTAACGCTAATTCAGTGAATAATTTTTTTCAGATAATTTTTAGATAGCGATTTATTTAAACTATTATAAGTGACTAAATTATAATTTTCAATCGCCATGGTTAAAACTAAGGAACACAGCGAAGACGTCAGGAAGCTTGTTGTAGCATGCTATACCAATGGGGAGGGCTATGATAAGATTTCAAAGAAGCTAAACCTTCCCAAATCCACTGTTAGAGCCATAATAAACAAGTTCAAATCGCAAGGCCACGTTATGAGTTTAGAGGGTAGAGGGAGAAAAAGGATTCTTTCCCCAAGAGATGAACGGAAAATTGTTCGACAAGTAAAACAAAACCCAAGGATCTCTGTTGGGGAGATTGTTGATGAACAGAGCACCTCTGGAGTGAATGTATCTCGACATACAGTTGGTAGAGTTTTGAAGAGAGCTGGTTTAAAAGCATGTCGTCCGAGAAAGACTACCTTATTGAAGCCTATGCACCTGAAAGCAAGGCTAGCCTTTGCAAAACGTCATATTGATAAAGATGTTGCATTCTGGAAACGTGTTCTATGGACTGACGAAACGAAAATAGAGTTATTTGGCCATAATAAAGTGTCTTATATTTACAGAAAATCTGGCGAAGCTTTCCTGCCTAAGAACACCATACCCACAGTGAAGCACGGTGGAGGCAGTTTGATGTTTTGGGGATCCTTTGCTGCCTCTGAACCAGGGCTACTTGTTAAGGTCACAGGTAGCATAAAAAGGAAGATTATGTTAAAATATTGGATGAAAACCTGAAAGACTCTGCTAAACAGCTCTCACTTGGTCGTCGTTGGTGGTTCATGCAAGATAATGACCCAAAGCATTCGGCTAAACTGACTAAGAAATGGCTTGAGGACAATCATATTAATGTTTTGGAGTGGCCATCACAAAGCCCAGACCTTAATCCAATTGAAAATTTATGGAGAACATTAAAATTGAGGGTAATGCAAAGGAAGCCTAAGAATCTTATTCAATTGGAGGATTATTGTCAGGAAGAGTGGGCTAAAATTACTACTGAAGAGTGCAACAACTTGGTTGTAAACTATGAAAAGCGACTGAGGAAGGTAATCAAGGCCAAAGGCTATACAATTGATTATTAAATAAATCGTGCCAATAATTTTGAACAAGGGTTTTTTGCAATTATGTTTGTTGTTCCTTTGTTATTTTTTTTTTTCTAAAATCCGATTGCTGCATCGGAAAGGCCAGTTAAAAATACATAACATACTTTGTTATTTTCTTTAATTTAATCCCTTTTTTAGAATTTATTAGACAAAATTTAACTTTTATTTTACCGTGCCAATAAATATGATCATCACTGTATATATATATATATATATATATTATATATATACATGTACATATATATATGTATATATATGTATATATATGTACACGTACATATATATATACATATATATACACATATATGTATACTTATATATATATACATATATACATATACATACATAGATATACATATATACATATACACACACACACACACACACATATATATATATATATATACATATAGTAAGTTATAAAATATATATGGCGATTAAGCTACACTGAATATTCCGCGTTTCATCCACTCTAGGATTCTTCAGGCTTACATGCACATATATATATGTATATATGTACATGTACATATATATGTGTATATATATTATATATACATATATATATGTATATATATGTACATATATATATATATATATATATATATATATATATATATATATATATACGAAGGTCACTCTAAAAAGTAACGTCTTCTATTTTTCCTATTTTTCCTTCCCCCAGATAGATGAGAAAGGACTGCAAATATTTTTGTTATGATAACTGAACTTATGCATTTATAACCTGAAAGTTCTCTGTTGAGATATTGACAGGTGAAACTCTATAAGAGCTAACACTGTCATGGACGAGCGTCAGAGGCAGTGATGAATAAATTTCCTGGTCAAATATCATTGAGAATAGTGGTAACTGTGTAGGAAAATAAAATCTGGATCGCTCGTTTTAATGGTGCCACTTCCGTTTTCGTAGCACTTCAATGTTTTGAATATAAACAATACGTAGTTTTACTTTTCTTTCGAGTAGCCCTGGTATGACAAAGCGCTCTCTGGACGTCTATTCACTGCGATCATTTATAAACGTACATTGAGAATGGTGGTGACTATGTAGAAAATAAATTTTGGAGCACAAAATATCGCTCGTTGCTCTTCAACTTTTCCAGTTAAAAATATGAGGCTTTACTTTTGGAACTACCCTTGTATATATACACACAAGCTTATCTATCTATCTATCTATCTATCTATCTATCTATATATATATATATAACTACTTCATTTACTCATAAATTTAATATACGAAAGTATAGATTTATGCGTAAGTATTTACTTCAAAAGTGCTCAATACGTAGGTAGAGCTAGTTAGTAATTTATAAAATATATATGGCGATGGTTTAAGGTAGACGTTTTTTTAAAATATATTATATATAATGGGTTAAGAAATTCCAACGAGAGAAAGATGTATGTTTAAATAAGGGGTGGTCACCTACAATGTTTATTTTTTAACATTATTTTATTATTCCGTGTTTTGGTTTTTCATTGAAAATTATGTTTAGATCATTGTAATAATGTTTTTAAATTATTGAAATCGTTTTTAACGCGTTTCAGACGTTCTGTGAAGCGTCCTCTTCAGAAAGTATTTAAAATGTTTAGAATATATTCAGGATGTGTTAAAAATGTAAAAGAACATTTTCGTAGTTCATTTGAAATGTTTCCGAGAGGTGGAAATATGTGTAAATCATTCTGCTTTTCATTCGTATATTCAATTTTTATTAGTGGTTCATTGGGCTGGACTGTGGTCACTGATGGCTTATGTTTCTCTCTCTCTCTCTCTCTCTCTCTCTCTCTCTCTCTCTCTGCTTGTGTTTCTATTTATCTTTCTTTGTTTTTTTCTCATTTTTTTCCTTTTTTACTCTTACTTAAGTGGGGGCGAGGGGCCCATTGGTACTTGGTCAACTGGCTGCATAGGGTAGGATGTGTGTGCGTGTGTGTTTTCTTTTATTAGTTTGAAGAATCTTCAGTGCAGAGTCTCATCATTAACACCAGTCGATAGATTCGAACCCGGCGACAGAATTCATCGCTGGCTTCATTAGCAAGGGCCGCATCCATTCGGCTACCGTTAACCACGTGAAATAACGTTGAAATTTAAACATTTTATTTTAAATGTTTTTTTTACGTCAGTCAGAGTGATCTAATCATAATGCGATGATACACACACACACACACACACACACACACATACACACACACACACACACACATATATATATATATATATATATATATATATACTTCAGAATAATGAAATGCAATATATCTACTGGTATGCAAATCCAGTGATTATCGGTCTTACAAACTATATATTAGTTGTAATATTTCATACAAGACAATCCTAGCTAAATAAAACTGCTCAATATACAAGATAGAGCAGATAATTTAATATTTTAACATTTTGGCAGGATCCTATACATTTCAATCTTGCATGTCTAGACATGTCTAGACCTTTCATATGCCAGCTTAATAAGTTTCTTGCTCTCTCTCTCTTTATTTCTCTCTTTCTTTTTCCTCCCTTCAAATTATTCTCCCACCACTACTACCTATCTGTTCTCGTAACACCGAATTTAATTTAGAATAAAGATTAGAAATTTCTCCCTACTACTAGGAAATTCCATTTCGTGATTTAACAAGTATTTTGGATTTGAAATTCAATGTCCTTTTTTATGCCTCAATATAAAAACTTTAAAATAAAGTGCAAACCAATAATAAAATTTGCTAATATTTTTCCTCTGAGGAGATTAATAAACATCGAAAACGCAAGGATGAAGAAAATATATTTATTAAACTGTATTCTTAGTTTGCAAACAATAAAAATTATATATTTGCAAATTAACTTTTCAAATCATAAAATTTAAATAACTAAATTATGATATATATATATATATAAATATATATATATATATATATATATATATATATATATATATATATATATTTAAATAAGGGAGTAGTCACCAACAATGTTTATTTTTTAACATTATTTTATTATTCCGTGTCTTGGTTTTTCATTGAGAATTATGTTTGGATCATAGTAATAATGTTTTTAAGTCATTGAAATCGTTTTTACGCGCGTTTCAGACGGTCTGTGATGCTTCCTCGTCAGAAATTATATATATATATATATATATATATATATATATATATATATATATAGAGAGAGAGAGAGAGAATGAATCGAGACGTACAAATAAGCAGTATTAGTAACAAAATACAGTGCAGTATATAATACACATGTATATAATCAAGTAAAATTATAAATAACGCCGTAAGGCGGGACAAATACCGTAACCAGGGGCAATAAAAATACCGTAACCAGGGGCATCGTATTCTATATCGTAACCTGAAGAAACCGTATCCTAGGGGCATCATATCCGGGAGTTCTACTATATATATATATATATTAATCATGTCCAAACGCATTTTCCTTCCTTTTGTTAAATTGATTGTTGCTATTCTTCTGATGAATTAATAGATTCACTGATTGATATAATAATTAAGTGAATGATTTTGTACTAGGAAACAGATACTGTCAAGAATTGTAAGTGTTAACTTAATTACAGGAATAAATTGTAATATGGTCAACAGCATGAAATTTGGAATATAGACTTTTGTCATTTATTCAATATATATATATTCACTAATATATAAATATATTAGTGATGGGACGATTCCAATATTTTTCCCGATTCCGATACAGTTACCGATTCCGATTTCGCTTCTTTATAAATCTCTAAATATTTTACTATAAAGTTGTTATTTTTGTGCCGATTACTATAAAAACACATCTTAAATGTGCATGTATTTTCTCAAACATAAAAACACACTTGTGAGGTGGTGATCTAGAGATTTTAGTCTTACTGGAAGTTTTAATCAATAAATATTTTTTTTATTTTATCATTACTACAAGCAGTAAAATAATTTTTATATAAAAAAAAACAAAATCAAATAAAATAGATAATTAAAGGAAACGGTTTTGGCGTCGGAAAATAAGCTAAAATTTTCCCGATTTCGATACCGAATCTGATACCCCAAAAAGGTCCGATTTTTCCAATTCTCGATTCCGATTCCGATTAATCGTCCCAACACTAATATATATATATATATATATATATATATATATATATATATATATCACAAAAGTGCTCAATACGTAGGTAGAGCTAGTTAGTAATTTATGAAATATATATGGCGATTAAGCTACACTGAATATTCGGCGTTTCATCCACTCTAGGATTCCATATTCAGTTTAGCTTAATCGCCATATATATTTTATAAATTACTATATATATATATATATATATATATATATATATATATATATATATATATATATATATAATCTCAACCCAACCACAAGAATTTATTTGAATGTATGAACCTTACAAATTATCAACAAATATATTATTAAAATTCTATTCGAAGTGGAGATCACATTTAAATCAAACAACACCAAGTCCCTTTGAGTGGACAAAACAACATTTATATTCACTTGTTTGGAATGTTTCTCGTTTCCATCATTATCCCTTTGTATTTAGACAATACAACCCGGCTTCCTCGTCTTATAATATTTCCTACTAAACTTGAATAACAACGAGAACTGATATTTCTAAGATACGTCTAGTCAATCTATGCGTTTATTGATATGAATATCATTTTAAACTTAACCGTGACCGACTTAAAAAAAAGAGTCATATCCCAAAATACAGCTTGACACACCGACCGACAAATATTATTTTGAAAATAGGCGTATCTTGCATAAAGTAACTAGGTTCAATCTACGTTAAGCAATGAAAATGATGTTTCAAATTTAAGCATGACAGACCATGAGAAATGCGTTTGCAAACTAAGCGTAACAAATCAGCGACAATGATATGTCAAACGTAAGTGCGTCAAAGAAATGTGCATGACGCGCAGATCGATGGAGGGTTATATTGTTGTAGAGATGTCTGGGCGTATTTTAAAATGAGTTGCGTCCATTTACGCATTTGTCAGTAAAAATGCTGTTTGAAACTTAATTGTGACCAACTGGCGAAAATGTTATTTAAGACTTAAGCTTGACAAACCGGTATGATTTACGATACGGAAAAGCTATTAAAAACTTCATTGTGAACAATCGACGAAAATGGTTTTTAAAAAATACTTATTAGCAATCGGTAAAAAAATACTATTTCAAACATAAACTTAAAAATTCGACCAACAAATAGGTTTGGTTTGGTTTGGTTTGGTTTGGTTTGGTTTGGTTGTTTTGTTTTACGGCATATCAACCCTTTTTGGGTTATTTAATGCCGAATCCAGTTATATTGGAAATAGTATTTATGTTGTATCCAGTTATTTTGTAGAAGGTTTTTATTCTTCAAGGTTTTTGTATCTTCAATCGCTAGTTTGTAGTGTTTGGTTTGATTGTTTTATAGTGGATTTTATCGTTTTTATTCAATGCTCTGCAGAACATGAATGAGTTTTACAATGAGAGAGAGAGAGACAGATAGAGAGAGAGAGAGAGAGAGAGAGAGAGAGAGAGAGAGAGAGAGAGAGAGAGAGAGAGAGAGGGTTACAGTATTAATGTTTGGTACATTTTAAATTAGGAAACCAGTCAGGAAGTGGGGGAGATAGAAAGAGAAAGGGGGAATGGAAAGAAAGAAAAAGGGGAAATGGGAAGAAGGAAAAGGGGGGCGGAAAGTGGATTGTTGTTTTTGTTTTCGGTTTTGCAGAACATAATAAAGTTTTGCAAAAATAAGTAGAAAAACAAAAAGCATCAATGTTACGTGCATTTCGTCGCAGGAAGCCAATATCTTCAGACAGCCTGATATGATAGCACCAGCCGACAAATAGAACATCTTATTCAGATGTTCGTACGCATTTAAATTGTAACGTCCATTCAATCACCGCTTTTATCGCTAAAAAGTCCGATTTTATCCTAAGGTTTGTCCGATCGACCGACTAATAAACAAAGCCCTCACAAATACGCCGAGACGACTCTAAAACTGTAAAGCGCATCAACTAGAAACTGAGATATAATATTTAGTAAGATCGAAGCGATTGGTATTGATCTTAAGGATAAACCAATTGGAATATTAATCAGAATATACGGGTCTATAAGTTAGGGCTTGGGTGTGGTGAAACTCTTGCCTGATGGCTGACTCAAAACAATTAATATGACGTCTTCTCTTGTGTTTATTTATGCTAAGTTTTACCCTTGACCACATTTCGCCGGCTTCTATTCAATCCCCGGTCTCGACAACGGGATATCGACCCGAGGAAAATTCTTATTGCTATGGAATATATCTATTTTAGTAAATACTACTTCGAATGGATAATAGGTGATCCAGATATCGAGATACTTGCAATTTACAAAACATTAGAAAAGAAAAGAAAAAAAACAACAACAAAAAACAACAAAAAAGCGAAAATAACAAAACAAAAAACAGTTAATGAAAAGAGAACAGTTTAATAATGTATTTTTTTTGTTGTTTTATTTTACGGCATATCACCCCTTTTTGTGCTATTTAATGTTGAATTTGGTAATGTTGTGAAAGAAATTCATGCTGCAAGTTCTGATGAAATGCAATTGTGGAATATTTCTGAATAACATAAAATTTAAAATTGTCCGAATGATGGCGAAACAATTGTAATGATCATGAAAAAAATGTGTAGTGAGATGCTCTATTTTTTTTGTTGTCTTGTTTTTTGTGAAAACTTTATATGAATGCTCGACTGAGAATCATGAAGTTTAATATTTGAGTCAATTTACTTTGGCTTAAATTTTTATTGAAATTTGTACAGCGCCAATTGTTGATATATTTTAATATTTTAATATATTAAATTTTTTATAAAAAATATTTAATAAGATATATATATATATATATATATATATATATATATATATATACATATATATATATGTATATATGTATATATATATATATTCCATATAAACATTATTATACATATATGTGTGTGGGGGGATATATAACGTTTTTATAAGACAATGTTTAATAATGATATTTACTGAAGCATTTGTTGAGAAGACTTTCTTAATGATCCGGGTTTGCTTTTGGTCGAATTCTGAACTCTTTTGAACATGTATATTTAGATGTGTTTAGTTTACAGAAAGTTATGATTTAAATTTTATAATTGCTGTTACGATGACAGCCAGCCTTTACAAATTGCATGATTCACTGTTAGACTTAAAATAAATTCTGCCTCTAAACAGCCGAAAACAATCATGATACCTTAGTGTACCGTTTTTATTTGGAACATTTGTAAAATGATTTTCATTTATTGAGATTGTCGGACTGACTTCCTCATTTTGGTTGTTATAGTCACAACTTTTCGGCCGTTTTGCCCTCCAGCCTGTATCAGGTGTTTTGTATCGAACTGGGGAACCGTTTGTTAGGAGTCTCGAAACCAACCCTTTATTATTATTACGGGGGTACCGTGTTCGGACTCCAGCTAGGCTCTGGGACATAGTTGCTGATTCTCTGTTTTGAATGTTACTTTTCACTGCCTTCGTTCAGGATTGAACTCAACACTTTGGGTAACTGTAAACTTTGATACAACGTAAAATGATTTGAATCGTCGAAATAGATGTACTGAGACTAAAGCCGCCTTTAGGACTGTCAGCATGTAGTGTCACAGAACGCTAGAGTCAATTTCAAAGTATATGAGTAGAAACTTGGTTTTCCCGAGGTTTGACGAATAACAAACAGGGTCTTGAACAGCCCCATGCCCTTTATTTCAACCATCATCAATGGACTTGAGGTAATCTCGTCAGCCTTTGACAAAGCCAATTTTTTTGCTAAGAACTTTGCATCAAATTCTACCCTTTGCAATCAGGGTTGCCTACTCCCCCTGTATTTCCTCCTGTGACTGAAAACACGTTAAGCTACATACTAGTATCTGTGTTACTGGCAAGCTTATTAAAAACCATGATTCCAGTAAACCAACTAGTCCTGACGACATTCCAATTATAGTGCTAAATGATCTTCAATCAGAACTAGCTCTCATACTTACAAAGTTGTTTAAACGTTGTCTTCAGGAAAATGCTTCCCATCAACTTGGAAACCTTATCAATCCACTCCATATTTAAAAATTCAAGTGATCAGTCATCTCCCTCTCAGTGCACAACAATAAGTCTTCTGTGCGTCATAAGTAAGTTGCTGGAATATGTGATAAATAGAGAAATGGTCATCCACATCAGCAAATATAACCTACTCAACGACATGCAATATGATTTCCGTTCTGCTAGATCTACAGCTGATGTGCTAACTGTACTATTACACAGGATTAGTTAATCTGTTGACGGAGACTTCGTTTCTAGGGCAATTGCTCTTGACATACCAAAGGCTTTTGATAGGGTATGGCATAAAGGTCTATTTCACCAGTCATGGCATAGCTGGAAATGTCTTCACAAGTATTAAATACTTTCTTTCTGATAAGTTTATAAGAAGAGTAGTTGATGGACAGAAATCAGAAGTTCATAGTATTAACGCTGGCGTCCCTCAGGAGTCCATCATGCGCCCAACTCTCTTCCTGATCTTCATCAATGATCTCCCAAATCACATTCTTAGATCATTCTTAGACATTTATCCCTCTACTGTCTATGCCAATACTTCAAAGACCGGAAATGATCAAGACCTTTCTGATTTTCTCGCCTGATTTTAAGCACGTGGTACAATGGAGAAAAGGGTAGCTGGTTAATTTTAAAGTATATAAAACCCAGTTTCTCTCTCTTCATTATCAATGCCCTTGTTTTATGTAGTTGATGAACAGAAGAGAAATTAGCTGTAATCCATCCATCTATCTATCTATCTATCTATCTATCTATCTATCTATCTGTTTGTCTGTCTGTCTGTCTGTCAAACTATCTATCTATATTTGTATCTGTTATCAATATGTCTATCTATCTTTGTATCTGTTCATCTATCTATCCATCGATCGATCTATCTATCGATCTATCTAACTGGCGAAGTAAACAAGGGATGAGATGTGAAGCTATGTTTTGATAAAAGTTGTCATAAACATGTCGAGGTGTAAAATGGACAAGTTGCACCAGACGAGATCTGACCAGCTAAAAAAAAAAAGTACGTGTCTGTCTGTCACGTGTTCTGGTTAGCTGGGAAATAGTTGAGTTGGAGTCAGGATGTACAAACAGAGCAGATGGTTATCAGTTCCGCCACCCTCTTGGGAAGGAGCTGACGTGTCTCAAAATGGAGACTAAGAGAAACCAACAAGCCGAGATATTCACTTCCCATTTCTTCTGCGATCGATACCTGGGAAGTGAAATAAAAGCTATATAAAATCAATCATCGTCTTGGATCGTTTGAAACGTTTGTCCAACAGGTCCCAGCTCAATTCAAGGACAGATGGAATTCCCAGGCCGACCAAAAGACAAAGAGCCACGACGCAGTTGAAAAGGTATGTCGAAATACATGTTGACACACGCACATGCATTTACACATAGACGAAATCATCACGGACCGTGAAGCAGACAGTTATGCATATAATATATATATATATATATATATATATATATATATATATATATATATATATATATATATATATATATATATATATAATTTGAGGTTGCTATTTTCCAAAGTAGGGTAACAAGTGAAATATAACGAGGTTAATAAAAGAGTGCTCAATATAGAAGTAGAGCAAGTTGCATTTTAAATCTGTCTCTACATAAGCAGTAGTTTGTTGCTACACAGTCATGACCATGTTTCGGTCTACTAGTATTTATTTAGTAGAGGCAACAACCCTTATTTTCGAAGAGGTCTCTAGTTAATAAATACTAGTAAACCGAAACATGCTCATGATTGTGTAGCAACAAACTGCTGCTTATGTAAAGACAAATTTAATATATATATATATATATATATATATATATATATATATATATAAAGAGAGATAAGAACATATGGTTCAGATATTGAAGAAGCCCACTATAGACATTAGTAATACGTCACACACAATCACACGCCATTGATATGAACACTACCCACTACGTAACATATGTCTGCTTAGTGACTATACAACATACGTCGGTCTGTGTGGTTTTAACATACGTCTGTTTAGCACCACTATGTAACACTGGTCCCCATCTGGCCCCAATTAGAATGAATGGATTTCCTTTCACGGAAGCCCTATGTTTTGACAAGCTTCTGGGTCTGACCATCACTCCTGATCATAAATGGAGCACATACATCAAATCCAAGGTCGACGGAAAAATGGTTGGATAATTCAAAAGAGCCAAGTACGTCCTACGTTGAAGTATTGTTGCAACATCTGGACAGGAACTGCTCAAGCCACTCTATGCTGCCAGAGTTTAAAACCGGTTTCGAAAGTTGGTAGTTCATGCTCTTTATTCTTCCGTGCAAACTCTTTCTGACAGAAGAAACGTTGCTAGCCTGTCTCTACTCTATCATTAATTTTATTGCTCGTGTGAACGACAATTTATGGCTACCCCTTGCCAAACTTTCACAAAAAACACTCATCTAGCTAAAACCACTATCAAACATTTCTCTCATTCTCTATGTGTGCCTAAATCTAAACGTTGATTCCATCCGCTCGTTTGCTTTCCAGCTGACTACAATATTGTCGTCTTCAAGTGCAATGTAAACAAATTTTTTCTGAGCCGTCTTCTTAAATAATCAAATTATACAAAATTCCCACTACTAATGATTATTACGATTTTATCCCGATGACTACCGTATACTTAGTAACTGTTACCCTGAACTAACATTCCCACAGAGGAATCATAACTACCGGCTCCATTGCAATGGATAGCAAATTCAGCCACTGTTTTTGCAAGGGACTTACCGTGAACCAAAGAACTTTCATTTCTGATAAATCTTGAATAAAATTTGAGTTAAAGGTATGGCTTTTGTTTGTGGATTTTCATTTGCTATCTGCAGAGAGGAAATTGGGTGTGTAGGGAAGAAATTTCTTACAATACATACATGCATACATACATTTAAACAGACAGGTAAAATTTATATTATAGACTAGCCTAGGTGCCCGGCGTTGCCCGGGTGTTTGTAGGTGTGTGTTGAGCAAAAGGAAAAAAGTGGTAGTAGTCAGGCAGGCAGGCTCAAACCCGTACCGCGAAGGAGGAAAAGAACGTGAAAAAAACAAAAAACAAAAAACAAAAAAAACCGTGACGTCTTATTATATTTGTCGTCTGAAGGGTCGAGCTTCAAAACAATACGGATCTCGTAAAAATCCGTCACCTCTGCTGAAAGTTTTAGGCATACATACATACATACATACATACATACATACATTATAGATTATATCTATTAAAGTGAGAATGTGTGTGCGTGCGCGCGCGCGTGTGTGTGTGCGTGCGCGTGTACGGATAATTCTCAACCTATATACTCAACGAATTTTTTATCTACAGATTTGAAATTTGGTGTATAGGATATTCAGAGATGTGGAAAAAAGAGATGCTAAGGAGTCAAGGTTTAAAAATCGGTACTTCAGATGTTATCTGTTTGTCAACTGTTTCACGAATGCACATGCGTGGCAGTGAAACAGTACAGCTTATTTATGTTAAGAATAAGATTTTTTGACAGCACTTTGTAAATGCCGTGTTAAGCTGGTCTGATACTTATCGTACTTGACTCACTGTCTTTAGGTTTTGGTTTCGATCTCAGCTCGCGTATAAATTTTTTTTTTACTTACAAGAAATGAACTGTGTAGAAAAATCATAATACTCGCATGCACACTTCTCGATTTCTGTATTAATTAAACTATAATATTTATGCATAGTTTACGACCGGGCAACGCCAGGCGGCTTGCTAGTTAGCGACAAATCTATTCAAGCGGCCAAACACGTGGTGGGTGTGTCATCCGTGATAATAGACACCATTTGAATAAACATTTCACAATTGTGATGTGTAACTCATGTCTATGGAGTCGTCCAAATATAATGAGAAACATTTACAATCTGCGAGGTCTTCCCGAAGTTGCTCAGTCAAATTCTCAACCATGGCTTCACTGCGCCGTGTTACTGTATTTCTTGATAGATCTTTGATCGAAGCTGGTATTTCTGGTTTGTTTTTAAAGTCTCAGAACAACGATTCAGCTGTTCTAACAAATGCTTCTTTTACGATCTTGATTTCTTGTTTTTTAACGATGAAATGACCCACCCGAAAGGATGTTTTAGTAGCTGTCATTGCCTTTAAAGTTAGCTGGGATTTTAGCTCCTTTGGTTTCTTATTTTTAGCTCATTTTTTTTGGGGGGGGGGGCAACTCGGTGTCAAATTTTTTATGAAAATACCGCTCACAGCAATTGTAAAGTGGCAGATAAGGGCAAACGTATTTCGAAAATGGCATTGCCAAAACGAAGTCCTTTTCCCAATCCGTTGTAGGCGTTGAGCTTTTTAATTGGTCCAGTTTTTTCCACTCATTTTTATCCCTTTTCTTGCTGGCTAACTTATTAGAGTTGTATGCGCATGCCCAGTGATGCGTTCCAAAAATAAATAAAAAATAAACAGAAAAAAACACCATCATTTCAAATAATTTCTCTAACACTCCACCGAAAATAATTTAAACAGTTCACAATTCAATGTATGGTACTTTTGAATAGTTTCAAAAGCTTAAAAACTACTTAATTTCAATTATTTTTCTTATTCACTTATTCACTGTTATTAAAAAATATTTAAACTAAATAATGATGACAAGTGCTTTTATTGTGTGTATCAAAAGCAGAATATTAAAAAAATTTAATTGTAAATCATTGTTTGAAAATTTTCTTTTATTTTCCATGAAATAATAAAATAAATAGAATCAAAATTACATTTTAATTATTAAATCATTACAACCTCACTAATAAAGTAATTACTTATAAGTTTGTCTTAAGTTTCTACAAAATCTATAGAAATGATAAAATGTGTACGATGAATGGAAGTTACCAGAATTGAATTTTGTGTTAGAAATGTAGCCACTAACCAAATGATATTTGAACAAGCGAAAGGCGATATCTTTTAAATTGATTACATAATAACACGATTATTAAATTTATGAATAAACACAAATATTTAATATAAAAACATATTCATAATTAAAGCAAATTATGGTACACACTTTTTGAAGACCTTTTTTTTTAAAAAATAATATTTTAATGAAAAATTTGAAAAACCTTTAAGCGTTAAACATCCGAACAATTGTATATAAGTTATATTTTGTAAATCTATCTTGAATTAACCAGTATAATAGATATATCTGAGTCTGTCTTTCTTTTATGTGCATGAAATTGATTCATTTCCAGTGTGACAAATCGACGAGGCAGCGGCCTATCAACCCGAAGGGGAAGTGATTCCGACCAGGTCGACAGAATCCCCTGCGCAGGATGAGCACGGTCACATTGCGGTCAGTGACCGGGGATTGACTCGTATGTGACGAAGGAGATCCCTTTTAGGGATCGCTGAGGGTTCACACGAATATAATGAAAAAATCCTTAAAAATGATTTTATCATTATATTCGACAAGGGTTTTTCAAATTTTTCATTTAAAATATATTTATACTTAATTTTAAATTTTTTTAAATGTAGTCAATCAATTTTTTATTAAATGAATGTAGACTCTAGCAGCAGATTAGAGTTGACTAAGTAAAACAAACAATTCATCTTCCTCCTTCTCTCTTTTACTTCCACACTCCTCCTTTTCCTCTTCCTCAAACAATTATTTCGATGGTCGCTTTATCTTTTCTTTTGTCATATCCTTTTCTCCTTAAAATAAATAGTTTATCCTTTCAAATAAATTAAATAAAATTTTAAGTATTTATAATTTTTTTATAAGAATAGAATTTATATTTTATTTGTTTTTATAAACTTTATAAAAAAATATTTTATTTAAAAAAACCCCCCGAAGAGTCTGCAATTTAATACATTTTCTTCCTAAATAAAAAAATAGACAAATGTTTAAACTTAAAACTTTATTTTTTTTAAAGATTTAAAAAAAAGACATTAATAATGAAAATAATTTTTTAAATATAAAACTTTTTCGTATTTATTTTTAAATGACAATTACGAATTATCATTCAGTGTAAATTTTAGAAAGGAAAATGCAATTATTCTTTAAAAAAAATAGTCAAGTTTATTTATTTTAAGTATTTATTTTTTCAAAATAAAAGTAAAAATATGAAAGTTTTGAATATTCGAAACACAATTGCGAATTATTTAGGACTTCTATCCGGTCATTCTGACAGAACAATAAATGATCCCGTTCGAAATGCCGTATAGATGCTCGAGTTTGACAGAAAGATTCCCGAGTTCGACAATATGCATCTAAATTTACATCGGCCGAAACATTGTGAAAATAAAATTTAAGATGAGACACTGATCCAAATAATCCAAATAATATGAACAAACAAGCTTTTTTTTTCTTTTACTGATTTTACCGCCAGATGATTTTACCGCTAGATGATTTTACCGCCAGATGATTTTACCGCTAGATGATTTTACCGCTAGGTGATTTTACCGCCAGATGATTTTACCGCTAGATGATTTTACCGCTAGATGATTTTACCGCCAGATGATTTTACCGCTAGGTGATTTTACTGCAAGGTGATAGACAAATATTATAAAATGATGTTGAACTATGATTAATTCACATAATGATTCAACATATATTTGTTGACATTGGACTTGAAAACTACCATGTTATAATCTGTCGGGAAATATTCTCGTGGTAACGTGTTTCACGGGTGGGTAGTTCTTGGAAATAAACTCATGGAAGTTCCGTTTGATTCTAAGCATATTGAGGAAACAGGGAGCGTTCTTTGTGTTTGGAAGAAAATGATTTCTCGCCGAAAAGATTTTACAGGACAGGGGTACTAGAGCTCGAGGCTCAGTCGAGCACCTACCATGGAGATACCGATAGACTAGCTATGTCTCTTCTGTGAAAAAAGGACTGCAAAAAAGAGGAAAGATCATCTCGTACTAGGTTGTTTTATATATATATATATATATATATATATATATATATATATATATATATATATATATATATATATATATATATATATATACTAGACTACCCGTGACCTGTTGGGTCAGCATGTTATATTAGCTATGGAATTCATGTATGAGCGTGACACTTGTGACGTAAAGAAAATAGGTTTTTTTTTGACATAACAGACACATTTCTATGAAAGTATATTAAAATGAAAAAAGAATATAGATAGATTTCTATGAGTCGTTCTGTTTATTATAATTGATTATTTTTGAAAAACAACTACAGTTACTGAATTATAAGCGGTTGGCCATACTTATAGGTAAATGTGCACTGAACAGATATCATAATACTTATTACAGTTAAATTCAAATTTTGATATATCTGCTTTTTTTTACATCATTCATTTTTGTATTACGTTTAAGTTATTTTAAACCCCACTCTTCCCATGTTAAATAATAATTTCGAAATAATAACGTTAGTTTCAGCGTCCAAATTGTTCTTTTGTTATTTTTTTCGCGTTTAAATTATCCAAATAAACAATTGTTAATACTGTCTGCTTTTTTTTACATCGTTCATTTCTGTATTACGTTTAAGTTATTTTAAACCCCACCCTTCCCATGTTAAATAATAATTTCGAAATAATAACGTAAATATTTTAGTGCGCAGGTCAAAATCTGCAAAAAAAAAAAGCGATTTGTGTTTATTTGTTTACTTTGTTATGGGTTAATGTTTATGCACGCATGGGCAACCGGATGTCGTAAACCGGAAAGTGGGTTACATACATCGTTATAAGGTCATTTGAGTTATATATATATATATATATATATATATATATATATATATATATATATATATATATATATATACTGATCAGTTCCATACGCTTAAAAATACACAACGAATTCATTCACACGCGAAAATGAGGGCTAACGGTAAAAATATTTAATCTTGAGCAGCAAGCACACAGGCAAGCATCTGGTGTGCCGTCTTCCTCCGGCCATCCAGTGCGTCCCCCGGGTTGCGGATGGGGGCACCCCCTCTACTTATGTAAAGGTAGAGGGAAGCTTCGAATAACCAATAAGAAGCCGTGGACAATGAGGAACAACCATGAAAAATGTCAAATAAAAGGAATTCAAACTGGACGGCCGTCGCCCAGGATAAAAAGGGCCCCTCAACCTGTTTACGCACCAGGCAGGAATAGGAAAGAAATGGTGTGAACCTTCTTGCCTCAAAAGGTGATACCCCAATCACCTCAGAGGTCACACAAGGACAGCAACCAGTCCATGACCAAGATGGACCAAGCGTCCTTCCTCCATCCCGCTTAACAGACCCCAAAAGTAACAGAAGGGGGATTAAAACCCAGTCATGGTCTGTCGAGCAGAAGAAGGTCCTTTTGCACTGCTACCACTACTCAAGGTTTGAGACATGGGGACGCAGCGCTGGAGAGATACTTACCGAGAGTGTAAAAGAATCGAACCTCCCAGCAGAGAAAAAGCACACACCATTACACGCACAGAATAATGTCAATGGCACAACAATAGGCAAACTGAAGGGAAAGTAGACATGAAATAATACCATGAAATAATAACATGCGTGGGTTATTTTGAATAGTGTCATACCTAAACAAAAATGAATAAAGTTTTCATGGGAAGTTGTCGTTCCATGAAGTAATCAATGTTAGACTCTGAATTGATTGTGCCAATATTAATTTGTTTGCTTTAAAATGTTATTACATTACATACATACATATATACATGCATACATACATACATACATATATATATATATATATATATATATATATATATAACTACTTCGTTTAGTCACATAAATTAATATATGAAAGTATAGATTTATGCGTAAACTTTAAGTATTTACTTCAACACTGCTCAATACGTACGTAGAGCTAGGTAGTATATATATATATATATATATATATATATATATATATATATATATATATGTATATATATATATGTATATATATATATATATATATACTAGCATGGAGACCCGATTTTCTCGTAGAGTAATGAGGATAAACGGATATTTCAGATCACAAATATTTTTATTGTCGTCGAAATCGGTGAAATCTCCCATTTTCAACCAAACGCATTTATTAACTGCTCTAGTCGAGGACCAACCGCGAAGGAAGCTTTACATGCGTTCCCGCACTGACTTAATCCACAATACATTGTAGTCTACATTGAACTATAAAGAACCTAATATTGATGTTATAAAATTATGTTTATACAATGGCTGGAATTAAAGTTCAAATTTCAAAAGTCAAGTATCGTGGTTCAATTGTGCTCTTAAAAGCATTAATTTTGAACACGACCCTGTTTTATCAAAGACCCACTGCTGATTTTATACTACGGGTCTTTCTGCTGTGCGGTGATAAAATTTGTCAAGTACACTTGTGATGTTATGTTGTATAACGGTGTTAACTTTGGTCAAAATCGGACTGTTTCCTTTTAATTGATTTTTTTCAAATATCTATTTTCGATTTATTAAAATATTGTTGAATAATGAATTGAATTAAAGTTAAACCTTCAAAAGTCAAGTATCATAGTTCAATTGTGTTCTTAAAAGAAACATTGATTTCGAACGCGTTACTGCCTTATAACAAAAATCTACAGTAGATTTTACAGGCTTTCTATTTATACGGTGATAAAACTTCTCAAATGCACTTGTGATGTTATGTTGTATAACGGTGTTAACTTTGGTCATAATTAAACTGTTCCCTTTTAATCAATTTTTTTCGATTAGCCATTTTCGATACTTATAGTGTGAGTTTGATAAAAGTGTTCCTGAAAAAGAAAAAAAATCACACACATAGCAATATGTACAAACATGCATATATTTTTCACCTCTTCTAAGCTTCAAGAAACAATGGGTAGCACATGTAAGTGTTAATGTCCGGTAAGTTTGTAATGAATAAAGGTTGAACATTCCTAACCAACACTCTAACTTTTCATCAAAGAACATTGTTTGAGTTCAGTAGCAAGGACACGTTCAGGATGACTGAAAAAAATACCGACATAAACAGAAAAACATTGCTGTTATTTCAAGAGATTTCGTTCTTCTAGATTAGATACCAAACTGTTCAAAACCCTGTTTCTAACTTTTCCCACATAGAGAAACAAGTAAATAGGGACTTGAACAAGTAAAGTTTCAGACTTTCCCACATAGAGAAACTTAAACAAGTAAAGTTTCTAAATTTTCCCACATAGAGAAACAAGTAAATAGGGACTTAAACAAATAAATAGGGACTTAAACAAGTAAATAGGGATTTAAACAAGTTAAATAGGGACTTAAAAAAGTAAATATGAACTTTAAAAAGTAAATAGGGACGTGAACAAGTAAATAAGGACTTAAAAAGTAAATAGGGACGTGAACAAGTAAATAGGGACTTAAACAAGTAAATAGGGACTTAAACAAGTTAAATAGGGACTTGAACAAGTAAATAAGGACTTAAACAAGTAAATAGGGACTTAAACAAGTAAATAGGGATTTAAACAAGTAAATATGAACTTTAAAAAGTAAATAGGGACTTGAACAAGTAAATAGGGACTTAAACAAGTAAATAGGGATTTAAACAAGTTAAATAGGGACTTGAACAAGTAAATAAGGACTTAAAAAGTAAATAGGGACGTGAACAAGTAAATAGGGACTTAAACAAGTAAATAGGGATTTAAACAAGTTAAATAGGGACTTGAACAAGTAAATAAGGACTTAAACAAGTAAATAGGGACTTAAACAAGTAAATAGGGATTTAAACAAGTAAATATGAACTTTAAAAAGTAAATAGGGACTTAAACAAGTAAATAGGGACTTAAACAAGTAAATAGGGATTTAAACAAGTTAAATAGGGACTTGAACAAGTAAATAAGGACTTAAACAAGTAAATAGGGACTTAAACAAATAAATAGGGATTTAAACAAGTAAATATGGAATTAAACAAGTAAATAGGGATTTAAACAAGTTAAATAGGGACTTGAACAAGTAAATATGGAATTAAACAAGTAAATAGGGACTTAAACAAGTAAATAGGGACTTGAACAAGTAAATAGGGATTTAAACAAGTAAATATTGAATTAAACAAGTAAATAGGGATTTAAACAAGTAAATATGGAATTAAACAAGTAAATAAGGACTTAAACAAGTAAATAGGGACTTAAACAAGTAAATAGGGATTTAAACAAGTAAATATGAACTTTAAAAAGTAAATAGGGACTTGAAAAAGTAAATAGGGACTTAAACAAGTAAATAGGGACTTAAACAATAAATAGGGACTTAAACAATAAATAGGGACACTTAATGTTTAAGAGTCTAGTCTACGCTACTATTAATTCATAGTTAGATTCATATGAAAGTTCTGTAATAACAATTAGAGAAGCCGGACGCGGTATGCTAAACTCACTCGCGCAACATCTACATTTAAAGTAACAAGAGATACCATAAGACATAGGAACATGAAATTCGGTAGGAATTATCCTCTATCTCTGCAGATTGGTTACATTTATTATTTCAGTTTCGTAAGTTTTTTAATGCTAAATTTTCGAACTGCAAAATATAATTAACCCTAATTTCGAAACCTTTTTCTACTGGAAAATAGAAAGGGGCATTGGGTTTACTTTCAGCAACCTCGTATCAGTCGATTTCCCTTATCTTATCCTTTAATCTTCAAATTAGATGAGCGATGTTCTTGACAATATGGAGAATAATTCTTTGTTTCTTCGTCGGTTGCTTGCTCCAGTGTGTGGCTTATCAATATTTTAAATTCTCTCATCGCATTCATTATTTTGCCATTATCGATTGAACCATCTTATTAATCCTTATACTCGGGTATTTTTAGCCTTGATCCTTAGTAAAAGGAGTCAATCCTTATTCATTCAAACGGTTTATACAAACGTTTTATATTAGTGCGAAATCTTGTGAATATGATGAGCGAAGTATCATCTTTTTTTAAACAAGACTGACTGTACTGACACGCAGAAATTTAAATGTAATGTTAAACAACATATCGCTAATCTCCCGTAAACATGGTCCATAATAGTAGGTCCTTAGGTCCAAGTGGCAATATGCTTTTTTGGAGTGAACGTGAGTTAAAAAAAACAAAGAACAAAGAATGTGAATTTCGCTTGAATAAGCGTGTTACAAATATTTCATATATTGATTTGTTTGTAGATAATTTGTTTTCTGTATTTCTCTTTCTGTCTTTCTCTTTCTGTCTTTATTCTTTCTGTCTTTCTCTTTCTGTCTTTATTCTTTCTGTCTTTCTCTTTCTGTCTTTCTCTTTCTGTCTTTACTCTTTCTGTCTTTCTCTTTCTGTCTTTCTCTTTCTGTCTTTATTCTTTCTGTCTTTTTCTTTCTGACTTTCTCTTTCTGTCTTTATTCTTTCTATTTATTCTTGTTCACAGCGTCGAACCTTTCTCTTTCTTTGTCTAGATTCAAATACATTTTGCTGTTAATTAGCTTATATATTCTCAATAATAAGCAACATAGTTTCTCTACAATTCCGACTAATAGGTGTTATGTTACACAGACGACATTGATGTCGCTACTTTTCAGCACTAAACACGTCAGCTAGATAGGCGCATCTGCTGTTCTGCTTTGTTATTATAGCGATAATTAAAATATCCAAAAATTACGAAAAACGATAAGGTAGAAAAGTAATTATTAATGGAAATAGTTTTCGAAGACAATACATGAATATTGAGTTTTGCTAAATTGGCTAAAGATTTTCAGTTTTCAGAAAAAAAAATCACCTACCTTTTCTTATGATTCGAACTCTCCCTCTTTTTTTTCTTTTCTTTTTTCTTTCAAAACTCAATTTTCGCTTATTGACTTCGAAAACTATTTTTTTAATTTTTTTTTTATTAATAATTGATTTTCTAACTTATCATTTTTCGTAATTTTTGGATAAGTTATTACTCTGCCCTAACAATTCAGGAGATGCTCTTGGTCTCACTTGAAATGTAATATTTCTATTTTCGAATTTCGCTTCAATAACGATTAAGAACCGCCGCAACTTGAGGTTGCTTAATCTGCTGTTGTTAATAAAATGATTGACCCATTTCATACATTGAAACTGTTTCTGAATTAAACTAAACGAAGATCAGATAAATCACCCAATCTAAATTAAAAGGGCCTAAAATAAACTAATCAAAAATAAGTTAAACTCAAACAAATTAAACTGAAGTTAACCAAATTAAACCAAATTAAAGGAAAGTAGAGATTAGCGTTCGATTTACTTTCATCAGCCTCGTAAGTTTCGTTTTCCTTTATTTTGTTCTTTAGTAAGCACAATCCGTGAGCGATGTTTTTGACAAAGGGGAAATAATTTCTGACTTCTGTATCAGAAGCTTTTGACTTTGAAGTAGTATATTTTTAGTTCTTGACATCAAGTGGCTTCATCTCTTGTCTGGAGCGATTTCCATGAAAAACCAAACCAAACGAGACCAAACTAAACTGAACTAAACTAAACTAAACCAAATTAATCTAAATCAGGCAAAAATAACCTACACCGAATTAAACTAAACTGACTCAAATTAGACTAAATTTAACCAAACCAAACTAAACCAAACCAAATCAAACTAAACCAAAATAAACTTAACCAAACTAAACTAAATAAAAAATAAACTTAACCAAACCAAACTAAATAAAAATAAACTTAACCAAACTAAACTAAACTCTGAATACAATTTAATATATTTTTCTTTCCTTATTTCTTTATCTATTCCTGCCAAATAATAACGAATATAACCTTTATTTATTTTAACAGCATCGAACTTGTTTTTAACATTTGAGTTTTGGAATAAACTTCTCGGAAATGTATGATATTAGATTTTGGTAAGTGAACAGGTACTAGACCACTGTATTCTCTTCCGTGTAATTTTATACCTGCTTTTCTTATATGGTAAGTGAAGCATGCGCTTTTAATATTTTGCCAAATTTATGGAATTGAATTCTGTTAAAAAAATGAAATTTAGTTTTATAGAATCCAGAACAATGCAAAGATGTAACGCATAAAATCAAGCTGACGCAACTTAAGATAAAATAAAATAGAAACTAAACAACTGGTTTCACCATTATATCTTAAGCTGTTTTATTTGGAGTCTATCCATTATATCTCTGTATTGTTCTGCATTCTATAAAGTTAACTTTCTTTTTATATACACATTAAACAATGTACGGAATCATCACATTAACAGACCGATTCCCGCTGGATCATCGAAGTTAAGCAACGTTGAACCTGGTCAGTACTAAATGGGTGACCATTTGGGACTATCTAGGTGCTGTATGTGCTCGCCGCTTATCTCGGCATTGTTTTCAGTCGTCCTGGACTTCTTCTTGCCACTGGACTAAAACAGTACCGATTCAGGAGAGGTGTGGTTGCGGATTGCGCAACCCTTGCCTCACAATTTCGCGCGCAGCTACACCTACAGGTGTATCTTTTGTCTTTCAAGATTTAACGGAGGTATCGAAACAATGTTTCAAGCAAACTACTTTACCCTATTGAATTTTATAATATTCTGTATTTTTCAAGTTTCAACTTTATTTACGTTATTTATTTACGTCATCCCGTTACGTCTCTTCTCTTATACTGCTGCTACTACTACAAGTCCCTTTAGTCATCTCATCCATCAATTGCACTTCCATCTATCTTTGTCCTCACACCTATTCTAGTTTTACGTATCTGCTCGCCAACCAGCTATTATTCTCACTATATAAAGCATTCAATTTGCAAACAAGTAAACAAGCAATGTTAATAGAGTTTACGAATTATATTCGTATTATTAGTATTCTATCCATCCAGCGCGACCGTAGCCGAGATTAAACTCACGACATGAGTTTGTAGTGTAATTCAAATCTTTTCGATAGCTGAATACTTGATGCTTCGCCAGGGCTATCAACGGTATTTTTTTTTTATCGTGACACCATCACTAAATGAGGTGCTTACCACGGCTTAAGAGAGTCCCATCTACCCTCAAGAGAAAGATAGACCGCGCCAGTTTCTCAACCTGGTATGTTATCTCGCAGTACATACAGCACCTCGCCTTCCCAAATGGTCCCCCATCTGGTACTGGGCAGGCTCAACTTTGCTTAACTTCGGTGATCTGGTGAAAGCCGGTGTGTCAACGTGATTGTGCCGTATTATTAGTATTAGTGTTTTATATTATATATTATTATTCTTGCATTAGAATCCCGGTTAATAGCGACGCATATTCTCTGATAAGGACATTACAATCGAAAAAAAATCTATGTTATTTAGGAATATTTTCTGACGCAGTGCTTTTCAGTGCGCGGAAAATGCATTATTGGGAAACCGGGAAAATGTCCAATGAATCCAAAGGTCAGTCGAACAGATTGATGACTATAAATATCCAATGATTTCCCGAGGGAAGATTTGTCCATAAGGGAAAACTGGGTAATGGGAAAAAATTGGTTAGGACGAAGGTGGCTTATTGAGATATCTTAATCAAATCCCTTTGTCGATTTCCGATCCAAAAAATTCTACGCACTAAAAATAGTGATAAATGAGCGTTGTTATATATATATATATATATATATATATATATATATATATATATATATATATATATATATATATATATGCATATGTATATATATATATGCATATATATGTGATAAATATATATATACATATATATATATATATTTTTTATTACATTTTCACCCCAAACAAGGCACATTGCCACTTTGGTGTAGGGAGCTACTATCAGGGGAAACATCTACTGGGGTACTATGTAGGGATTTGGGCAGCGAGATGTTGGTTCACGTTGCACTTGAACTTATGCATGTCAGTACAGTTGGGGAAGCAGTGACCTGGAATGGAATTCCAAAGTCTAGCAGTTCTGGGGAAGAAACTACTGGAGTAGAAAGATCTTTTACATCTAGGGATCTCTACAGTGTGGGGGTGGGATTTTGCAGCTTGTCGGGTCTGTCGAGGGTGTTTACGTCGTGGGGACACAAGTGCTTGTAGTTGATCAGAGCATTCACCATTATAATACTTGTAGAACAGGCAGAGGGATGCAACATTTCGACGATGGGACAGAGGCTGAAGCTTAGATGCCAGTTTAGGGCCTATCAGATTTGCGACTCTCTTTTGAACCTTGTCTAGATGCGAGAGACTAGTAGCCGATGCACCAGCCCAAATATGACAGCAATACTCCATACATGGGCGAATAGTGACCTTGTAGAGATACAAGATACTTTCGGGTGTTAGAAGTTTTCTAGCACGGTAGAGAGAGCCCACCTTCCTCGCAGCGGCCCTGGCAATGCTCTCGATGTAATTGTTCCAGCTCATGTTTCCTGTGAACGTTAGGCCAAGGAGCTTGAGAGACGTACTCTCAGATAAAGAGTCGTTGGCCATTGCTATAGGTGGTAGAGAAGGTTTCTTGTAATTATTGAATGAAACCAGTTTTGTCTTGGCGGCATTGAACGTGACCATCCATTTTTGTCTCCATTCCACTACTGATTGGAGGTCATCCTCTAGTGTTTCTGCCATTACTTTAGATACATGTTCATTTGTTTTTCTGTCGTGCCTGCTATAGAGTGTGGTGTCATCAGCATATATACCCATCTCAGAGGCAATTTTGTCGGGGAGGTCATTTATGAATATCAGGAACAGCAGAGGTCCAAGAATAGACCCCTGGGGCACTCCCGCATTTATATCATATTGTTTAGATGTACGACCGTCGAGGACAACCTGGATTTTTTTCTTATCTAAGAAGGATTTAATTATGTTAAGTATTCTACCAGTGATACCGTATGATCTAATCTTCCTGAGGAGACCCTCATGCCATACCCCGTCAAAAGCCTTGGATATATCTAGAGCTACTGCTCTGCCCTCTCCCGCTTTGTCCAGTGAATGGTATATGCGTTCAGAGATTACAGTGAGGATGTCTGCCGTGGAACGGGCTTGTCTAAATCCATATTGTTGGTCGGTCAGAAGTTTAGCATCTGTAAGGTGCTGGACTAGAGCATGGTTAATTAAGGTCTCAAATATTTTGGCAAAAAGTGGGAGGAGGCTAATAGGGCGATAATTTAATGGGTCATATATATATATATATAAACTAACATATAAAAAACATATTAAAAATACCCTAGATTTAAAACAGGTCAAGACATTAGATATCTACACTAAATATCACACACAAAGGAACGAGTCAACCGAAGGTCAACTGGAGGTCAATTGGGTCATTATCCTGTAAGTGCCTGTTCATTGGCTGATTAGGAATGGTGCAGTAGATACTAGAAAGCTGATTGGCTAACTAAAAACTCAATAGAAGGTGCGTATATAAAAATGCAAGACAACCACAAAATTCTCGCATAAGCCTGAAGAATCTTAGAGTGGATGAAACGCGGAATATTCTGTGTAGCTTAATCACTATATAACTTACTAACTAGCTCTACCTACGTATTGGGCACTGTTGAAGTAAATACTTAAAGTTTACGCATAAATTTATTCTTTAGTACGTTCATTTAGGTGAGCAAATGAAGTATATATATATGCTATAATAATTATTAAATACTTACAAGTGTTTCATCCTTTCGGGAATCATTAGTACAGGGTGTCACAGTTACCGGTGGTCAGGAGATTCGAACCCGACAACGAAGCCATCTCTGACTCCATTAGAAAGGAACAAATCCACAGAGCCACTGTCAACCGCAAAAAATATCGTTGAAATTCAGAAATTTATTTTTTAAATTTCTTAACGTCTATCAGAGTGATCTAATGATTATAATAACTAAATCTGTCCATGCGAGCTAAAGGGATTGAAATTATTTCAACTGTAAAGTGTTCAACGGTAAGAAATGAGTTTCTTAAAGGGCCTGACAATTATTTACTACAATAATTATTAAATACCTACAGACACTAGTGTTCATCCTTTCGAGAACCATCAGTTAAGGGTGTCACGATTACCGACGGTCGGGAGATTCAAACCCGACAACGAAGCCATCTCTGACTCCATTAGAAAGGAACAAATCCACAGAGCCACTGTCAACCGCAAAAAATATCGTTGAAATTCAGAAATTTATTTTTAAATTTCTTAACGTCTATCAGAGTGATCTAATGATTATAATAACTAAATCTGTCCATGCGAGCTAAAGGGATTGAAATTATTTCAACTGTAAAGTGTTCAACGGTAAGAAATGAGTTTCTTAAAGGGCCTGACAATTATTTACTACAATAATTATTAAATACCTACAGACACTAGTGTTCATCCTTTCGAGAACCATCAGTTAAGGGTGTCACGATTACCGACGGTCGGGAGATTCAAACCCGACAACGAAGCCATCTCTGACTCCATTAGAAAGGAACAAATCCACAGAGCCACTGTCAACCGCAAAAAATATCGTTGAAATTCAGAAATTTATTTTTAAATTTCTTAACGTCTATCAGAGTGATCTAATGATTATAATAACTAAATCTGTCCATGCGAGCTAAAGGGATTGAAATTATTTCAACTGTAAAGTGTTCAACGGTAAGAAATGAGTTTCTTAAAGGGCCTGACAATTATTTACTACAATAATTATTAAATACCTACAGACACTAGTGTTCATCCTTTCGAGAATGATCAGTTAAGGGTGTCACGATTACCGGCGGTCGGGAGATTCAAACCCGGCAACGAAGCCGTCTCTCTCCATTAGCAAAGACTGATGACTATTTTATCTTCCTCTATATTTCTCCCTATACATTTTTTCTATAATTTTGTATATATTTTTTATGGACACATAAATCGTAAAATTGCCTATCCACTAACGAAACAGATGTAAGGGAAAAAATCCAGGAAATAAACGAAAGTTATAAAAAAAGAAGATGTGAGTCTTTGAATTTTGAACCAAACTTTTGCACTATATATATATATATATATATATACATATGTATATATATATATATATATATATATATATATATATATATATATAGTGCAAAATTTTGGTTCAAAATTCAAAGACTCACATCTTCTTTTTTTATAACTTTCGTTTATTTCCTGGATTTTTTCCCTTACATCTGTTTCGTTAGTGGATAGGCAATTTTACGATTTATGTGCCCATAAAAATATCCATTTTCCATTAGATTTTTTACACAAAGGAATATTTTAACATGCTGAACATCGTATTCGGATATGCTTCCTAAGTTCCGCCATCTTTTGGTGTAATGCGAAGATAGTTTTCCGTTTTAACCCGTAGATTTCTTATATATATATATATATATATATATATATATATATATATATATATGTATATATATATATATATATATATATATATAAACCTGGCATAATAACATAAGCCTAGAAACATAAATAAATAATATATATATATATATATATATATATATATATATATATATATATATAGAGAGAGAGAGAGAGAGAGAGAGAGAGAGAAAGGCTGAATAGATAGCAAACACTAGCGATTAATAGAAAAATATACAAAATTATGGAAAAAATTGATAGGGAGAAATATAGAGGAAGATAAAATAATTATAGGGACGAAATAAAAATAAAAATACAATAAAAGTACAATAATATATATATATAATTACAACCCGGAAGTGTTAGTTTTACTCATTCAGAACTGTTTTAAAGCTTCACAGCTCACTCATTTTGCGACCAAATTACAAACAATTTCTATAGTTCGTAGGTCATTTTCTCAGTCATATTTTAAAATAATCTTTTTAAAAATTTTTATTCATTAAAAAAAATTTACAATAAAATTATTGGTGTTCAAAAGTCCCCAGAATTAGTAAGGAACGCAAGAGACTATTTATTCGGATTGGCTGTTGGTTACCATAGCAACGTTTTTATATTGACGTTTTACAACTTTTTCGCCGTCGACACCTTCATAAATCATAGCCGAAATGTCGCTTGCGTGCCATCTTATTTAGGTTATATAGCAAATGTTAACAAAAGTGATTGTTTTTGCCGTGTTAGGGATGATAATATTTCGCTTACAACGCCGCCCTTTTTTGTTTCTTCTTTCTATTTAGTTATTTAATTACGTCTTTTATTTGATTTTTTTATTTTATTTAGTCAATTTAAGAAGTTGGTAAATTTTTTTTATGGATTGTTGACAATGCGTATGATATTGAACACAAAAAGGAAAATATTATTTCAAAGAACAGCCTGGAAAAAATCATGGAATACATAGAAAAATGCGGGTATGAAAAGTAATATGGTTAAGATTAAGCTTAGAAATGCAAAAGGACTAGCTGTTAAAACTAGAAAAAATAAAAAGGACAAGAAAAAAAAATTTATAACGTAAAATATTACAGCATTAAGAAGTGATATATAATGTTAAATTTAATTTTTTTTTAAATTCTAAATGCTGCAATATTTGAAGCTATACATTTATATTTTTTTACTAAAATATATTGTCTTTTTCTTTTACAGTTTTCCCAACTGATCCTTTTACTTTTCTAAGCTTAATCTTAACTATATTATTCTTCATGCTTGCATTTTTCTATGTAATATATATAAACAGCTACATGGTAAGCAGCTGATGATCCTCGTTTTCTTTTTACAAAATTTTAATTAAGGTTTTCTCTTTTCATCCTTATGTAGTCAAATTTTGTTTTAAAATTGAAGACTTTTGCGAAATCGGCTTATGCAAGTGCTAAGTCTGTTTCTATTTAACAACATTAGTTAATGCCTTTTTTCTTCTTCCTTATATAAAAGATTTTTTTTTTAGAAGTCGGATTATGTAGATGCTAAGTCTGCGATAGGTTAAAGTGAATTTTTTCTTTCCTTCCGGGAATGTAAACTGCATTCTTTATTTTTATTTTTACATTTTTTTATTCAAAGCTCCTTTAGACATATATATATATATATATATAAAAGAGCAAGTAGTTAATAAAACATGTTAAAAGCACTTTGAAAAAGAGTTAAAAAAACATATTTCATTTGAACAGGAAACACGTAATAAGTGGATAGTCCTTAATCCGCGGAGTTTTCAAGAAATACTTTCTTCTCATCAGAGGGTAGGATTTAGCAAAATGCGGGATCGGATTTTGCTTGCAAAAGTATTTGATGGAACTACAAGTAAGTCAAAGATTTTACTTAATAACAAAAAGTGGAGCAGAGGGAATAAGGTGAAGAAAAAAGTAGTTTCATGTGAATGGATAGTCTGATGAAAGGTAAAGTATCCAATGACGGTAAAATCCAAAAATGTGAATCCAAGAAAGTTTGTTACATCTGGTTGAGATTACTTTATAAATATTAATTATTTAATAGTTATAATATACTTTAGTTTTACCATCTTGGATCATTTTGTAATTTTTATTTCATTATATATATATATATATATATATATATATATATATATATATATATATATATATAACCTGCCCTTCTATATTTTTCTGGTGAGAAGCATTAAGCTTCGAAATCCTATGGTCTAAAAATTTTTTCCTATAGTTTACATGTCGCCCTTATTGATTTCATTATCGAATAAAGTTTATTTAGTATTTAACTGTCAGGAACTGTGTTATATATATATATATATATATATATATATAGATAGATAGATAGATAGATAGATAGTGGAAATGGTAATTAATATGTATATTTTTTCTGATATACACACATACATACATACACATATATATATATATATCATGTATCTACGTAAAATTTTATGTATCTACTTTTAGTATTTACTTAGACAGTGCTTGATACGCAAGTATAATTAGGTAGTAAGCTTTGAAAATATACATGGTAATTAAACTATTCAGAATTTTCCTTGTTCCATCTTAGTTAGGATTCGTCAGGCTATTGGATGGTATCGATGTCCTTTCGTGTGTTTATAGATTCTCATAATATTGAGTTTGCTAGTCAACCAATCAGATTGTTAGTTATTCATACACTCATTAATCGTATTCAAAATCCCCGCCCCCAAAACAAAGAAACAGGTGAATTAAAGATCAAGTAAACCTTTTGCTGAAAAACGCGCACCCATTGGTTACGGTGTGTGAATAACAAATAATCTGATTGATTGACTAGCAAGGCCACCACTACACGAATATATAAAAATATGAAGTCACATTGATTCCATACAATATCCTGAAGAATTCTCACGAGAATGAAACGTGGAAATTTCTTGCCATTTATATTTTCAAAAATTACTATATAAAATATAATAATAACAATAATAATAATAATAATAATAATTATTTTTTAGTAGTAGTAGTATTGGTAGTAGTAGTAGTAGTAGTAGTAGTAGTTGGGGTAGTGCAAGAGAAGTATTTATTTTCAATCAAACAACTGACTCTATTTATCAGAATGCGAATGACAGCATATAATCTTAAACGTTTCGCCAGATCTTCGAAACGCCACGAAATGATAAAGTTGATAATGGCGACCTTGGTTTTCCACGATCAAATCTCTTTCATTATGGATGCTCAGAACTTTCGCGTGATCATTCCCGTAAATCAATGCCAATAAAAGAATAAAAACGGCCAAACAGTAACATGTTGATTCATTGGAACTGACTATTTTCTATCGCTGATCCTTTCCACGTAAAACTGATCTCTATCCATCCCTTTTCTTACCGGCAATCATCCCATCATCCCATCTTCCTCTTTTCAAACAATTTGTTCAGTTCCCTCATGATTTACTAATAACACTTGTTGGGAATATTCTTCGTCAGGAATTTTTTCAAATCCTGATGAAAATGAACAAAGGATGCACTTTTAGGCCTTAGCATATGTGAATCTGAGTTATGTACCGTACAAAAAAAAAAAAAAGAAAAGGAAATGACTAAGTCCATCATTTGCCTCCCTCCTCCCCATTTATCCATAAGTCCTTAACATATTCTAATTTGAGTTCAGCACCATGCAAAACTGATAAATAGACATACACAGGAAAGTTTGGAACAAATATGGTAAAATAGTCCCAAATATGGAGTATTTTTATTAGCCCTTAGAGAGCCTTTGGGGAACACCCAAGAGTTATCACGAAGTATAGACAAACAAAATTATATAGAAATCAATTAGTTCCAACTTTTCAGAAAGTTTTATAAAAATTCAAGGCATCAATTATTTTTAAATTAGCGAAAAAAATGTCAATTTTAGCCATTTTAACCTGAAAGCCTGGGGGCAACCGGAGTTTTCCCGGAAAATCCGCTCTGTTACTTTTTACTCATATCATATTTAATGTTTGTGCACAATTTCAAAATGTTCCAAGTCGTAGTTATTGAGAAAAGTGCGGACAGACTAACAGACGAAAGGACAAAGGTGAATATACAGGTCCACCCTCCTTTTGTTGGGGACCAAAAAGAAAAAAAACAAAACTTTCCTCATAGAATTTTCGTTCAGTTTAAATACTGGATTAGTGCTTATCAAGGAAGTTATACGTTATTAAAGGCAACTAAATTTTCAATTTTATTCAAATCCTATCAGTAGCTGAATACTTGATGCTTCGCCAGGGCTATCTAGGGTATTTTTTATCTAGGGTAATTTTTTTATCTAGGGTATTTTTTACTGTGACGCCATCACTAGACGGGGTCTCTACTACGGCTTAAGAGAGTCTTATCTACCCTCAAGAGAAGGATAGACAGCGCCAGTTTCTCAACCTGGTATGTTATCTCGCCGTACATACAGCGCCTAGAATTCCCCAATGGTCACCCATCTGGTACTGGCCAGGCTCAACGTTGCTTAACTTCGGTGATCTGGCGAGAACTAGTGTGTCAACGTGATTGTGCCGTGTGACAAGATTTGAATTACACTATAAACTCGTGTAGTACGTTCAATCCCGGCACAATACCACATTTACTCTAGAAGTTTACTCAGAAACTACTGGGGAGACCTGAGTGAAAATTTGTAAGTACCTTTAGTATGATAAGATGTAATGCAATAAGTATTATGTTATCTGTCCGTGCACAATTAGGGGTTAAAATGATTAGCAGGGATTAGCAGTTAATACAAATATAAGCACAAATCTAACCATATTCAATAATCAATTTGGCATGAAGCACGTGTTTTAAGCCAACTATAGCTGATAATTTTTGCCCGTTTTTAGCGGGCTAAAAAGTCTAGTTTCATATATTTTCTTTATCTGGCTTTTCATAAGGAAGAATCCTTTTATTCCTGTATATGTTGTGCCTGGGGCTGATTGGCTTAACACAACTAGTTCCAAATCCACCTCTCTATTTTATTCAATGAATCACAGCTGTGTATCTCTCAGGTCTTCTTGTAGGGAATGCTCTCCGCCAAATCACGTTCTTGATTATGTTCCTCATTGTGATGTTAAAAATAGATACGAGACGTGTGTTGATAAACCATGAAATATCCTTTAACTTATTTCAAGATGGCGTCTCAATCAAATCTTTTCGATCGGGAACTGCGAATTCATTTTTATGAACTTTGCGCAGATTGTTATCTATATGATTCGCGTCGATAAATAGCGTGGGCCAAGTTCCACTAATAAGGTCCTATATCGGGCTTTAGTCTTTGTTTTTTTTTGTTGTTTTTTTTTGTTCTTTTGTTTGTTATTATCGTTCATCATTCTTTCGCGAAAACATATCGGAACTATTTGAAGAATTTGCTCGGAAAGACATTAAACAAACAGAACGATGACATATACAGCGAATAGAATAAATAAAAAGAATGGTGGTATTTTTTTATACATATATTTTATTACGATTTGTGGATGTTGATAGATAATTGAATTTTAACGTTGACCTTAAGAAGACCGGTGACCCAAGTTTCAAAAAGTTATTGTATGTGTATTTAACTGTTAGTGCGTGTATAAGTGTGTGTGTGTGTGTGTGTGTGTGCGTGTGTGTGTGTGTGTGTGTGAGAGAGAGAGAGAGAGAGAGAGAGAGAGAGAGAGGGAACATAAGAGAGAAGAAGGGGAGACAACTGGGGTATAAGAGAAATAGATAATAAGACAGAAGGAAAGAAGACACACGCATACACAAATGTAACAATTCATAGGACGGAAGAGAAAAATACCAAAACGTTATCTTAAAAATATACTAACGAAAAAGAAAAACGAAAAGAAAATTTGATTTACTTTCTTATCGTCTAATTCACTCAGATTACATAATCGTAATTACATATTTATTCATTTTATTGTGTCTACTTTTTTTGGATTTTCCGCTGACTGATTATATTTTTATCTTTTTTTCTTTCTCTCTCTCTCACTCTCTCTCTATCTATCTATCAATCTACCTCTCATCTGCCTGTCACAATATATATATATATATATATATATATATATATATATATATATGTATATACGTGAAATTGCTTTTCTCTTCACGCTATTCCCTCAGCTTCTCTTTTTGTTACCAAGTAAGATCTATGATTTACTTGTAGTTTCATTAAATACTTTTGCAAGCAAAATCCGATCCCGTATTTTGCTAAATCCTACTCTCTGACCAGAAGGAAAGTATTTCTTCGAAACTCTGCGGATTAAGGACTATCCACTTATTTTGTGTTTCCTTTTTAAAATTAAATATGTTTTAACTCTTTTTCAAAGTGTTTTTTAACATGTTTTATTAATTACTTGTCTATATATATATATATATATATATATATATATATATATATATATATATATATATATATATCGGTTGACGGTAGCTGAATGGATTGGGTCCTTGTTAATGAAGCTAGACATGACTTCTGTTGCCGGGTTCGAATCTCTCGACTGGTGTTAATCGTGACACCCTACACTGATGATTCCCGAAAGGATGAAACACTAGTGTTTGGAGGTATTTAATTATTATTATAGTAAATAATTATGTCAGCCCCTTTAAGAAACTTGTTTCTTATTGTTGAGCATTTTCAGTTGAAATAAAAGTCGGTCGATTTGATCTTATATGCGCGCAGATCATCATATAATGACTAGATTACTCTGACAGACGTTAAAACCAACAGGCCAACGCCGGGCTGAATGCTAATGCTAATATATATATATATATATATATATATATATATATATATATATAAGAGAACGAAAATTAAAACCGTAAGTTGAACTTTGCAATCAAAATTTAATTTTCGACTGAATACTCCAAAAAAACAATTAACAAAGTCCTTATTCCGCGGAGTTTCAAGGAATGCTATTCTTGTTATTCTTCTCATCAGAGGACATAAAGAAATCAACAAATTATATTTGTAGCAATGCTAGAATTTGCTAGTTAAACATTAAGTGAAACCGCAATTTACTGTAGTTATAAATTGCCGAATTAAAAAAGGAGTGAAAAAATGTTGGATATGTAAAAGAAAAAAAAAATAAAAGAAAAGAAAAACAAACCGCGCATAATATTTCAGCTTGCATGACATGACTAGGCCCTGTATGTGCTCTCCGCTTATCTCGGCATTTGTTTTCACTCGTCCTGTACATACACTTCAATTGCTACTTGTATTTTACAATGTCGACTCAGGAGAGGAGAGGTTGGGGATTGCGCACCTACTGCCACAAAGAATTCACGCGCAGGCATCCCTACGTGGGTATCCGTAATCTGTCAATGACTGAAGGAGTCTCTCTTTCTCTCTCTCTCTTTCTGTATTTTTATATACATATATATATATATATATATATATACATATACATATATGTATATATATATGTGTATGTGTGTGTGTGTGTGTGTGTGTGTGTTATCAAAGAGTAAATCGTACCAAAGCAAAACTTATCAAGATAAAAGCTCAACATTATTAAGACGAGTAAATAATAACTATTAAATAAAGGATGAGGAATAAAAGTTTTATATAATTGGAACACTAAGGAAAAGTTACGGAAAAAAATTAAGAAAATTAAGAGCAAAAAAGAATAGTTAGGGGAAAATTTAAAAATATGTCATTAAGGTATTTTTTCTATATTTGAATTTTGTATAATTCTGGACTTTCTCCTCTTCTGATGAGAAGCATAGCTTCGCAATGCCATGGCCTAAAGAATTTTTTCTTAATTTTCCCCGTAACTTTTCCTTCTTTTTCTGATGGTATAATAAAATTATACATAAAGAATGTTTCTGAATAGATCACAACTGAGGCATGATACTTGACTTTTGCATTTTAAACTTTAATTGAAGACGTTATATATAAAAATAACTTTATATATAAAATAAACAGTTTGTTCTCTACAGTGCAATGTAATCTGCAATGTATTGTGGACTATGGCGGGGAGGCATGTTGAGCTTCTTTCTCGCTTCATAGCAACGGATCCCAAACTAGAACAGGCAATCTATCGATTCGATTGAAAAAGGCGATTTCACCCATTTCGATGACAATAAAAATGTAGGGGTGTGAAACATTTGTTGATCATTATTCAATCCCGGGCAGCGTCGGGCCTCCCTGTTAGTATATATATATATTTCAATTTGTCTTTACATAAGCAGTAATTTTGTTGGTACACAGTCATGAGCATGTTTCGGTCTTCTAGTGTTTAGTAACTACAGACCTCTTCAGGCAACAACGCTTATTTTCGAAAGCAGAATTCAAAATGAAAACCGAAAATCAAATTTCAGCAAACCGAAGGCCGTTTTTTCCTTTTCTTTTCTAATCCAAGACAGCTTTGCGTGTTTTATAAAAAACGATGGACTTTACAATAAGTATGTTAATGTCCAATGATCACGTACCTGTTTATTCATATTACGAAAATGTAGAACAATTCACGCACAAACAGCCGTGAATAAACATGTAATTAGCAAGGTCTTTTATTCATACAGAAAGCATGAAATAGCATTTTTCTGAAAGTTTTTGCTGTGAATCAACAAAAGATCGAACTCTGATCTGCCTATATAATGGCAAATACTGTTACCATTATGCTGAATGATGAACAAGTAACTCAAAATGCATTGTTTCAAACTAATTTCCAAGTTTTATTTTGTTTAATTTGTTATATACATCGCCAACCGTTACGTTTTTATTTTTATTTTATCCAATTCTCTCATGTAAGAGTAAAGCCCTTTAATGTCGTTCAATCTCAGTATAACCTTTCTTTCAGCACGCGTATCGTTTACTTTTGATAACCAATCGAAGAGAATTGTGTACCTATTCACTTACACTGTATAGTAAGTGACGTGTTCGAAACTAGAGTGCGGTTCCGAAACCCAATAAGGTTGATAACACTGTTCGCGCCTGCAGCGACACATTTCAACGGTTTTGTCTTTAGTTGACTTTGCTTTTTTTTTTTTTTTTTTTTTTTTTTTGCTTTCTTAGGTGTTGTTTTTTATGTTCGAGCGTAAATAGGATTTGAGATTTGATGTCGATGTTGTTTTTTATGGCGAAAGAGAAATGCTAAACAGTGATTGGTCAACGATTTTTATTAGGGAGATGAAATCAACACTCCCCACAAATTAGGAAAACGTTCGAAAGAAACAAAGTGGAAGAAATGAAGTAAGAAGAAATAAAGTAAACAAAAAGAAAGGGAAATAAAGTGACAGAGGAAGAAAGTAGAAAAAAAAAAAAGAAAATAAACGAAGAAATGAAGAAAAGAGATGAAACAAACAATAATAAAAGAAACGAAAACAAAATGAAACGTTCAAATGAAAAAGAAAAAAGAAATAAAGAAGAAAATACGAAACGAAGCGGGAATAAAAAAATGAAGAAGAAAATACGAAACAAAGCAGAAACAAAAATGAAAGAAATACGAAACAAAGCAGGAACAAAAATGAAGAAAATACGAAACAAAGCAGTAACAGAAATGAAGAACAAAAAACGAAACGAAGCAGGAACAAAAGAAAGAGAAAACGAAAAAAAAAATGGATGAAAAAAGAAACGGAGAATGAATAAAGGAAGAAGACGCAGAGAAAGAAAAAAAAAAGAACAACAAAACCTTACGGAGAAGACATGAGAAAATATCAATGAAGAAGAAGAAGAGAACAAAAAGAATAAGAAAAAAGACGAAACTCAGAATGGAGAATTGAATAAAAAAGACGCAACGAAATAATGAAACAAAGGCGAAACGAAATAGCAGATGAAGTAACGAAGAAAAAAAATAAAGAAACAATGGAGAAACGAAGAGAAGAAAGAAGATAAAATAAAGGAAGAAAGTGAAAGAAAAATCAAAAAAAAAAAAAGAAGCCAAAGAAGAAGAAAAATTAACAAACAAGTAGATGAAGAAGAAAAAAAGAATTGATGATCAATAAATTAGAATAACGTAAACGAAAACTAATGAGAATCGATGGCAACTATGAAAATGACCATCAAATCAATGGTTAGGGTAATAAGAAATTTAAAAGAGATGACTGGATGCAAATATGAAAATACACGAAGTAACATAAAGATAACAGCATATATATATATATATCTATCTATATATATATATATATATATATATATATATATATATTCAATAGAGAATTGGGTCTTTCACACACACACACACACACACACACATATATATATATGTGTGTGTGTGTGTGTGTGTGAAAGTGTGTGTGTCTGTGTGCATTTCCCTACGCAATAACTCTGTCAATTTTTAGTCTACAGACTCGAAATTTGATATACAGACTCGATAATTGATATACAATTTGATGTATATGGGAAAATCGATGTGATCTGTTTTTGGCTAGAAATTTGGCGATTAAGGGGTCAAAGTTCAACGATTTGACCTTTGATAACTCTACCAAACTCCTCCAACAGTTTTGGGTCTGCACACTTGAAATTTTAGATATAGGTTCGTTGGACATGGATCTAACTTAATAACTTGATTTAAGCCCAAAACAATAAATGTTAAGGGGTCATAGTAGGGGTCAAATTTAAAAAAAATTGACCGCTTTTTTTTTTTTTTGGCTCAGCATAAACCTCCAAATACCCGAACAAAGCCGGGCACCCATGCTAGCGTTTATATATATATATATATATATATATATATATATATATATATATATATATATATATATATATATATATATATAACTCAAATTACCTTGTAACGGGTGTTGTAACCACACATCCGGTTTACGACTTCCGGTTGCGCATGCGTACATAAACACATAACAGCGTAAACAAATAAACACAAATCGCTACTTTTGCAAAATTTGACCTGCGCACTGAAATATTAACGTTATTATTTATAAATTATTATTTAACATGGGAAGGGGGAGGATGTTTTGCGACTATTCTGTATTACAACTATACTGTCACAATTTTCTTACAAATAAATCAACTTTGACCAGTTGACTACCATAAGAGCATTTTACAACAGCAATTTACCCACCGCCTTCTTTTTTTTTAAATTTATTCTCCATTTTTTAATGCACCTTTCTTAAATAAACATTCATACATTTTCTTCTACACTACCAACATAAATAAATAACCCCAAAAATACGTTTTTTTAAATTTGTGTTACAAATAAATAATCAAGGCGACAATAAAACGTATTGTATTACTGTGTACGTTTTCAGCGTCCCAATTTTTTTTCCGCGTTTAAATTATCCAAATAAACAATTGTAATACTTTCTGCATTTTTTTACATCGTTCATTTCCGTATTACGTTTATTTTAATGTTTTTCTGAAAAATAAATCTAATTTAACCCGTTGATAACCATAAGAACAATTTACAACGGCGATTCCCCCACCGCTTTTAATTTTTTTTTTATTCATTCTCCATTTTTTAATACACCCTTCTTAAAAAGATTCATACATTTTCTTCTACACTACCAACATAAATAAATAAGCCCGAAAATATGTTTTTTAATTTGCGATAAAAATAAATAATTAAGGCGACAATAAAACATATTGTTTTACTGTGTACGTTTTAAGCGTCCCAATTGTTTTTTTATGCGTTTAAATTAAAAAGATATATCAAAATTAAAATTTAACTTTAAGTATTATCGTATCTGTTCAGTGCACATTTACCTAAAAGTATGGAAAACCACATATAATTCAATGGCTGTAAGTGTTTTTTTAAATACACAATTATGAATAGAACGACTTATAGAAATCTATCCATATTCTTTTTTCATTTTAATATACTTTCACAGAAATGTTTCTGTTATGTCACAAAAAAACAATGTTCTTTACGTCACAAGTATCACGCTCATACATTAATTCCATAGTTAATATAACATACTGACCCAACGGGTCACGAGTAGTCTAGTATATATATATATATATATATATATATATATATATATATATATGTGTGTGTGTGTGTGTGTGTATGTATATACATATATGTGTTTGTGTATATATACATGTATATATATGTGTATATATATGTATATATTTGTGTATATATATGTGTATATGTATATATATATGTATATATATGTATCTATATGTGCGTATATATATGTGTATATATATGTGTATATATATATGTATTATGTCAGGTTATGTCATATGCTACTGATACCATGTAACTCAGTACTACCTGCTTCATGGTCGAGTAACCGGCGACTAAACTGGTTCCCCCACCAGACTTGTTTGGTGAGGAGGGTGGCTAGTCTCACTGAAGGATTAAAAACAAGACCTTCCAAGGGGCGAATTAGCTCTTTTTCGGGGTTAACGGCCAACTAGCACCGTGTGTGTTTGTGTGTATGTATGTGTGTGTTGGGGTGGAGAGGGCTCCTGTAAGCCGTGGCAAAGGCAATCTTTCTAGGAGAAGCAAATCTCTGATTTAAAAAACCATAAAGCGGGAGACCAGTACCCGCATTAAGCTAGTCTGCAGTTTTACTTGTTGCTGGCTATCTTGCTCTTGCTTGTTGCTGGATCTCAACATTTTGAACCGAGAGAGAGAGACTTAGCTGTCGTACAAAGCTAAGACTATGTAACATCATCTGTGTATAGATACTCCCTCAGGCATTTGTCTATTAAAATGGTCCTATGGCGATGGAAAAGATTGGGCTCATGGACTTTAAGTGTCTGAGGGAGTGGCACTCGTCTGACAAGACGTTGCACTCATCATATATATGTATATATATATATATGTATATATACAAGACAAATAGAGAAATGGATAGACAGATCGTAAGACAGATTGATAAATAAATAGATAGATAATGCATATATCAGGGTCCCTTGCTTGTAGTTAGAATCAAAATCTGACGCCTGTTCTGGTACTCCACTTGATATTTTTCGTTTTTTTTTGCTAGTGAGGAGAAATGCCTTTAAACTGAGGCACTTTTTATTTCCATCAAGAATGCTAATTTATGAAAAGCTCGATGTTCCTACCATTAAAAATTGACCTTGTGTTGGGAAGCATGCGAATATGGACATCTCAATAATGTCTCAAACTATTGCTTGTATAGGGCAAAATAATACAATCACAAATTGATAACCCATGACTGATATAAAAGTAGGCATTTAAACTACTTCAATAAATTATAGCCTTTTAACTATTGAGTCAGAATTTCTCAATGCCAGAAGCCACACGGATATAAGGGGGACCCTTATTTCGGGATATAGTTGAAGAGATTGATGTATCTGAAAGGATTCATATATATATATATATATATATATATATATATATATATATATATACTGTGTATTTCGGCGTATGACGACCCTTAAAGTTAAAAAGTCATCTTAAAAAAAAAAAAACAATATTTCATAAGATACCGGGTGTTGCCTAGGCTGAACAAACATGGCTTCCTGGTTTAGCAGTCGTCTTATACAACCGATATATGATAAATTTATTAAAATTTGCTCCAATTTTGTACCTCGTCTTATCTGACGGTCGCCTTATACGCCGAAATATACGGATTGATATAGCCAACGGGCTAGATAAACAGATATAGTTGAAAAATAAAACAAGAGAAAACACACAGTAGACAGACAGAGAGATTAGACAGATAGGTCTGAACAATCTTAGTTAAAAAAACAAAAACAAAACAAAATGAGTTGATAGCCTGACGAATTCGTAACATAGCATGAACCACAAACGTTTGTCATAAGTGTATGTTAAGGTTATATGTCGTTTTGTCTCCATATTTTCAAACTCTATCTCCTCCGAAACGAAAAATCGCATAGCGGTACCAAGGGTCTCAAATGATTGGATTTTTACGGACCGTTCTTTTATGGCTCTTTAGCCGGTTAAAATTATTTTTAAGGGGTCAAAAATGAACCAAAATTGAAAAGTCCTTATATTTTTCGTACATTCATCTTAGTTTATTTTTAATTTTAAGTTTCTAATCAGTTCATGTGCGTGCCACGTTTATAAAGTGGTAACGTAAAGCTTTGAATGCTACAGTTTCGGTTTCGATTCTAGATGATGGCACCCAAATACTTTTATTTTTTACTTTTGAAATCACGACTCTGTAATAATAATATAAACAACATCTGGACAAATTTAAATATCATACCAAAGCCCCCCCCGCTAGTATGATATAGAAATAAAAACGACGTGATGTTGACTAGACAGAATAAAACTGGAGATGCGGAGTTATGTAAACGTATAAGAACTGAAAAAAAAAGAAGAGAAATAAAAAGAAACGGAGAAAATAAGAAGATCGGGAAAGAAGAAGAAGAAGAAGAAGAAGAAGAATGATGGCGGGTACAGAAGAAGACGATGAAAAATCTTGAGGCAAAGAGGAGTAATCTGACTAAATTAATAATGGCGCTATTGATGCGAATGATCATTTCTCTGTCTTGTTTTACCAACGGAGATTTGTAGTCTATGATAATCAATTTATTCTTTCTCCTCCTAAAATAATTTTGCCATCTTGGATTTTTTTCTACGTTTTTTACACTCGCCACCGACGTTCATTTATTTTTCTAATTAGAGAGAGAGAGAGAGAGAGAGAGAGGGTGGGGAGGGAGAGAAAGAGAGAAAGAGAGAAAGAAAGACAGAGGGTTGAGAGAGGGGAAGAGAGAGAAATAAAAATTCAAAGGAAGAGACAGGCTAAGACAGAGACAGAGAAAGAGGCCGAAATATGAGAAAGGCTTTCTTTATCTCGCACTTGTCTGATAAAGAATTTAGATTTTCATTCTACAGACCTGTTTTTATATACCAATATTAAAGACGAGTATGTAAGAAAAGAACTTGTATGGTAAATTTCCACGTAGTCTTAAAAATTAGGCAGAGTGCAGTTTAGAGGAAGGGTACGACTCCTGGTTATGGCGTCACTAACACAGGAAGCAGATAGGGGCAAATTAGTAGAAAGAATCGGATTATTTCATCTGAACCGGAAGAGAAGGCATTAGAACTTTTGCATTGCTGCTTCTTACCACTCCTTTTTCCGTAATGGATGAAGTTTAGCGTTGTTTGAGAAAAAGGGGGGGAAAAAAGAGATGCAAGCTGCAACACCACGAACAACAGGGAAGTGATAGTTGCTAAATGGTTAACGATGCAGGCTGACAACCTGGGTGTGTCAGGCTCGAACCCAGATTGTTCCACAACGTTAACATCTTTCACGTGGTCTCTACCCGATATCTTTCTAGACACGATTCTTAATAGAAATATATCGGGGAAATGAATGCCAGAGAAATCAGCATCATGAATGATGCTGAACAAACAAACAAACATCAGGACCAAAACCCGACCACTAAATTTCGTCAATACATGGAGGAAGAGTGGGGATAATCGCGGGGACCCTCCCCTTTATATTATATTCATACCAATCAAAGACTTTAATGAGTCGTTAATTTCCAAGGCCAAAAGCCATCGAGAATATCCTTTTATTAATTTATACAGGTGTTCTACAAGGATGATGGTTTATGAGATTACCTGTTGGATGCTGAACAATATTATGAGAGGGTGGAAAAAAAGATGAATTGAATTTCCAAATTTTATTTATCAAGAGGACGACTAAACAAATAGCTTTTGATATTGAACTGTAAGACGACCATGTTTATGTCAACATAGAAGCAGTTAAGTGACAATGTGTTCCGAAGTTCTTTTGGAAAATCCGTTTGGTTTAAGGTTCATACAGGAAGACAGGAGAATACTTGCAGTGGTTTTAATAAAATGAGCTCTTGCTGTGAATACCTTACAGGGGGAACCAGAAATAGAAGATTAGACAACTTAAAGCTGATCTCCGTTTACGTTCGCACCCATCAGGCCTACGATTATTGAAAATTGGTTTACAAAATCACCGTATTTTCACGGCCGGCAAAAGATAGATATGGTTTCATAAATGGTTCACAGAGGAAGCGATATCAATTATATGTACGGATTCGATTTTCGATGAACCGTAAATTTGGTAAGCTTTCAAACCAGTAAATTTATTTGTTCTTTTTTTTTATTCGTCGCGTAGTAAATTTCCGTAAAAGATCTTTTGAGATCATTAATTTCCGAAATGCATTCGACTATTGGTCGATTGACTTTTGTACGTATACTCTTTTAGTATTTAAGATTTAAGGTAATTCATCTGACAAATTAAAAAAATTGTATAATTGTGATACTGTTGAAGTTCCTACGCTTCGGGTGTTGAGAAGTGGGTAAAAAGAGGGATATAAAAAATATAACAAAAAAGGAGTAAGTAAGTAAGTTTATCAGCAGAACATTAGATACGAAGTTGTTCACAAAGGAACACAAAAGAAAGCTAGAATGGGATTGTTGATCGCGTGTGGCAGTGATGGGAACAAGGGATCGGTCAATATATTTTAAAATTTATTCAGGAGTGGCGATGATTTTGCAAGATACGACAGTTGGGGATGATTTGCGGATAGTCTTGAATTTGAGACGGTTGACGACAGTTTAAGCTGTGAATAGTTACCAGTTGGATATAAGTGAACGCAGGTTGCGGCTTGTACCAGATCGAGTGAGCATTAGGTGACCGAGATGAGCTGATATCAACTGACGAATATATCTTTGACAGAACGTAGATGTGGACCTTAGCGTTCACAGTATCAATAATGTCACACATACACACATACCTCCTTATGAGAGACAGTGATATGGCCAGAAGAGAAGACGAAAGAGATGTAGATCATGAAAACAATGTAGAGGTCGGCATTTGCTGTCGTGGTATTATATAATGGTGAGGTGACTAATGATTCGACTCTTAAAAGCTAAATTAGATGGAGAAAAATAGACATAAGAATATAACAGGTTATGTCTATAGACTATATAATCAATTACCGTAATTATAAAGCAGTAAACAACACATGGGGCTACTAAACAAATTTTCCTTCCCTTCTTCTTCTTCTTCACTGAATACTCGTCAACACAGATTGTTTATTTATGAACATAAGACTTTCTGGCTAATGTGTCTCGTATCTGGATATCATTAATTTTTCCAAGATTCAACTTTCTTACACTCACAACATGGAATTCCGTATCCAAGAAGACATTACCATTTCAAAGATGTCAGCCTATTTCTTGCGTGGTCTCTGTTATTTTAGTTAAATATTTTTTCCTATTTCAGGCCTGTCGTTTGCCTACAATGCAAGTATGCACCCTATTTAATAAACCGTGTTGCATATGTTTACATCTGGATATGATTCAACTGTCTACTCTATACAATGATAAATATCTAATTAGTAACTTTCATGTTGCAATATAGAATGATTCTGAATCAGAATATTTGGTTGCGGGCAAGAATATCATGACTTCGTCTTCTATATAAATAAGACAATAGATGCATGCGGTGCCTTAAATAAGTTTCCAGGTTTTATTTTGTACAGACATTTAAAATCATTGTAGACACTTGCAAATTCAGTATGTTATTACTATACATTTTATAAAATGACTGATAATTTTTATGATTCAGGTTCAAATGAACAGCTACAGTAGGAATTGAAATACACCCTTGTCACATTTGGTGAATTTCAAAAATGCTATCTGGAGGTGAGAACACTTTAGAACAATGATATGCAATAAAATTCTGTTTTGAATTTGGTAAAATGGCAGAAAAACGCATGGAATGCTTGAGACTGCTTTTGGGACCATCTTGCATGAATTGGGCATCAGTTTGTGAGTGGCATAAGAGATTCAATGAAGGCAGCGAGTCTCTAAGGGATAATGAGAGGTGTGGGAGAGGTAAGGAAGGTATAACATCAGATTTTATTGGCCAAATAAAGAATTTCATGGATGAGGACCGTCATGTGTCTGTAGAGAGAATAAGTGTAGTTTGATGCCAGAATGAGAACTGTACGAATTCGTGAGTTACTAAAAATGCAGAAGATTTGCGTGAATTCACCAATCAACTCCATCCTTGTCACATACTACTTGACTAAAATGGGTACAATACAACTCCTCACCCTCCCTGTTTATCCAAACCTTGCTCCTTGTGACGCTTGGTTATTCCCTAAGCTCAAGGAAAACCTTAGAGGCTGTCGTTATGAGACAATCGAGATGAAAAAGGCTGTGACGATGGTCATTGACATTTTTTTTACATGGGGTTCACCACTTATCAAGGCCAGAAGGCCACTCAGGGATAAGGGTTATTGCGTGTACAGTAATCAATGAGATAGTATTGTAGTAATCATTAGTGTTGGGTGTTTAGATAGAGTGTCTTACTTAAGGGGGCGGTTTGTCAGGAGTTTGTTTATGTTGGACTTAAAGACGTCCAAGTTGTAGTTAAGTGGGAAACAGGCAAGCGGCAGAGAGTTCCACTGGCGTGCAGTTCTAAGAAAGAAGCTTTGCTCATGGAATCTACGTTTTGATTTAGGCACAGATAAAGAGTGGGGTAAATTATTGATAGTAGTTTCAGCCAGACGGGTTTTTCTCTTGAAAGCTTGCTCACACAAGAGGACTTTCATGACTCTTTCGTGTGTGTACTATCAGTAAAAGTGCCCATATGAAAAAAAAGTCTGAAAACTTAATGAAGGCACTTGGTATATGTGCGTGTCTGTAAGTTAGTGAGTAAATATTTAGCCGATAAACTCTTCAACCACTGGTCACATAAACAACAGGTCACATAACACTGAAATTAACAGAAAATAGTAATCACACATCAAGGATGATTTATAACGAGCAAAATCTTTGTTTGAATACATGAATTAGGCATTGAAATGCAAACTGTTCATTTCAATTTTCCGGCAGATTTTTACTTCTTTCTGCGCATGCTCAAATTCAATACATTTCTTCAAGTCGCTTAATATTAAATCTTTCTTATCTATCTCTCGATAGCTACATCGGTAGAAGACACTGCTGGAAAACTAAATGCGTTGGTTTCCATCCAAGCTGATGATACCCAAGTCATTTATTTTAATCTTTTGAAATCGGTTCTATATATTAGGTACAACATAATATTCCATAGAGAATAAGGTCTGTAATAATAAATATGAAATCTACATGAATTAAAATATATTTGAGCGCATTTTACAACACCGGCTAGCCAATATATATATGTAGTCATCGACATACAGTCCTGTTTCGTTGTATCACAACTCATCAGTGCCGCTAGACTAGCACCTCTCCGAAGCCAAAGATTGAACATAGAACCATCGTGTTGACAATCAGTAGTTCTACCGATCGACCCACCGGCGCGGTGCCCGCAAATAACCTCGCCAAATGTCTATTTTAAACAAACATCCGCCCACCACTTTTATTGTGCTCAAACCGCTTATTTATAAACAAACAGCGAGCCTCACATTTCTCAGCCAATTAAGTAGCGGGTGAGATTATTTACGACTGGGCTCTACTCAAAGAGGGCGGCTTAAAAGAGATAGATAGATAGATAGATAGATAGATAGAGAGAGAGAGAGAGAGAGAGAGAGAGAGAGAGAGAGAGAGAGAGAGAGAGCGTATATATATATGTATATATATGTGTGTGTATATATATATATTGTATATATATAATATACTCGTTAACCTGCTTAACATCAAGCGGTTAACAATGTTCGCAATATGTTTACGCTTGGCATTAAAAAATAAGACTTTTTAAAATTTTATTTACGACGTGAAATTATATACAACATTCAAACTTGACTTCCTGTCGTTTAATATTGTCTTACTGTTTACTGTTCATGTCTGCTGACATGGAATTTATAGGTTCTTAATTACTATGTTAACAACCGGTAGCCTGGAAGAAGAATGTAAGCCACCGTTTCAAGATTGTCTTAGCGACTGCATCAGAATCTCCTGACTGTCAGTAATTTTCATTTCCTACACTGAGAATTGCGTAAGCATCAAACACAAGTGTTTGCAGGTAAAAAATAATTGGTAATATTTGTTTATAAATATATATATATATATATATATATATATATATATATATATATATATATATAAAAGTGAACATGTCTGTATGTGTGTCTGTGTACATTTCCCTACGCAATAACGGTTAATTTTATGTCTACAGACTCGAATTTGATATACAGGGTACTGAGATTTGGGAAAATCTTTGTGATCGGTTTTCGGACAGAAATTTGGCTGTTAAGAGGTCAAAGTTCGACGATTTGACCTTTGAAAACTCTACCAAACTCCTCCACAAATTTTGGGTCTAAACACTAGAAATTTTGGATATAGGTTCCTTGGACATGGATCTAACTTAATAACTTGATTTGAGCCCAAAACAATAAATGTTAAGGGGTCATAATAGGGGTCAAATGTAAAAAAATAAAATTTACCGCTTTTTTTTTTTTTTTTTTTTGCTCAACATACACCTTTTTTTTCTCAACATACAATGCCGGGCTGAAATGCTAGTTCTGCATCAGAATGCTATGTATCTATACACAATACAAACAATCACAATTTTAAACCAATTAGAAAGTTGGACATTATCTTACTGTTCACTATTCATGCCCGCTGACATGGTATTTATAGGCTCTTAATTTTCCTTAATTTCTGTGGTAACTACTGGTCGTCTTCTTTGGCCTTTTGGTCAAGATCAAAGTGTAGTATCAGTTCTTAAGATGCTGCAAGCTATGACTAGCTATGACTAGCAAAGACCAGATGTGGGGGCAACCCCACATGCCTGACCATTAACCAGCTCCCATTTCCCACCTCTCGGGAGCTGGTCCCCTTTTTCCCTTCCCCCTCCCTTCACTCCTCACATTAAAAATCAGCCTTGTGCCTAATTTGCTCGGTGGGGGAGCAAATAAATACCATCTGTTCTTAAGATAATGCACTTCCACTTCTTGTTCTCTTTCGGTGGAGGATCAATCCTTCACGACTGAGACAATTTTTTATTTTTGTACCTTTTCTCCACGTTAAAAAACGACCCTGGTGTCTAACTTTGTCCCGTGGGGAGGCATAGTAAATAGGTACTGGTAACTTTGAAATATAATGCTAGCCTACGGTATCATGGTTAACTTAGTTACTTGTCAGATTGTCACTTCCTACACCGAGGTTTGCATAAGCATGAGACACCAATGTTTGTAGGTAAAAAAATAATTGTTAATATTTATTTATATCTAAATATTAATTTACTTGTCCGACGTCCGTCCAGTGTAAGAAAAACATCATCATCTCAAACATTAATTAATAATAAAAAAAAAGCGAATTACCTTTTATAGTCGCTCTTTATCTTTTAAAAATCATTAAAACCATTTTATCCCCAAAAATTTTCAGAAAAAAACATGGCTGTCGGTTTACGGTTCAAATTGGCTGTTTTATTTTATTATTTAACTAACGGGGCTACCCGGCGTTGCCCTGGTTTTTAGAGGCGTGTGTGGTTGGGGGTGGTAAAATGAAAACAAAGCGAAGTCATAACCCTGTGTAAATATGATAAAAACAAACAATGTTAAAACTATATAAAAATCGTGTAAAAAAAAAAACAATTAAAAAAAAATGAACGTGATGCAATACGAACGGTCCGGCGATGTCCGTGTGTTTGAAAAATCCCCAAAAAGTTTGAAGGGGGCGTCGAACTCGAATTATTGAGGCGAAAGTGCAAAAAAAAAAAAAAAAACGTGATGAATTAACTAAAAAGTGAATTAGGTCAAATATCAATTCCGCAGTGAAGTTTATTTTGGTTTAGTATCAGTTGTCACATCCCACTCGAATTCTAAATGAATGTTTTTGTTTTCTCGAATTCTAAATGAATTTATTTGTTTTAATTTTAATTTAAGTGTAATGCAAGTGAAATCACGATATCGTTGCGTTTTAATCGTTGTGTAAAAATAAATGTTGAGTTGGAAATACTAATAAATAAAGGTCATAGTTAGATTTCACGGTTAAAGTCGTTAAAACCGGAAGTAAAATTCGGTCAGTCTCGCAGATTGCGTCTTACACTAACGAAAAAAAAAAGCAAAAAGAAAACAATAATAGTAATCGCGTTTTTTTTTTTTTAATTTTTAATTTCTATTTTATTATGGAAAAAACAGAAAGCATAAATCAGGGGAAAAAGATAAAAAAAAAAGAAACGGCATAAATAACCTTGTACCATTCAAAACCGATGTGTTTCCTCGTAGTGTTCCTTGTGAACGCATCCGCATCCGCTGCGGTGTAAATGGGGAGAGGGGAAAGGAGGAATCTAATAGAGAGAAAAGATGTTGCAACTTCCATTGAATCTAAGCGATTTTGGAAGTGGACTCTCACCGGAAAAAATATAGGAATGTACCATTGTCGAGGAACTGTAGAGGCAATAGGCCTATAGCAAACCTCAGATAATGTGCTACAGTCTGTACGCATTACATTAGCATATTATGTCATGATTTTTAATCCTATAAAGGTCAAAGGTTATAGAGAAGAAGAGAAGAAGAGAAGATAAAAGTCATGTTGAGAGAAGGCTGTGAGTTTGTTTTTATTATAGTTTCTTTTAAAAACATTTTTATAAAGTGTGCAAGTGAATTGACATCTGTTTCTTTATAATTTATATAAAAAACTTATTCAGAATAAAACAACAGAAAATATGTGTTGTGTGTTGAATTTTCGTTGAAAAAAATCTAATTTTTTAAAATCAATTCTTTTTAGCTTCAAAAAGTTAAAAAAGAATTTGCTAAAAATTGTTTTAAATTCGACGTTATTTGTTTTAGTTTTTATTCATTTTATTTATAAGGTGTTTTAAAAATTTTCAACTACCGTGGAATTTCCACAGGTTCTGCTAGTATATATATATATATATATATATATATATATATATATATATATATATATATATATATATATATATATATCAGAATAGAGATATCTACACACTATACAAACAACCATAATTTTAGATCAATTAAAAAGCACTTTTTAAATTGAATACGTAAATAAACTGAAGCATTTGACAGTGGATTATTTTTGCGATTTTGTTTTGTTCTTGGTGGAGAATAAAGTTGTTTTTTTTCTCCAGTTCTACAGAAAATAGAAACAGAAAAGAAGTATGTCAATCCGTACTTACCATTTTCGTTTTTGAGCAGTAAGTTTTCAATCTCAGAGTCTTTTTTTCCTCGAGATCCCATGAAACCTAGTGCCGAAAACCTTTTGCCTCTGGAGCCATAGAAGGCTTGGGAGCTAAGTCTTCGTCCCCGGCTCGGTGAGAAAGCCTCAGCGGAGATCCTTCGACCACGCGAGCCAACGAAAGCAGTGGACAATTGCTTCCTACCACGACTTGGAATGAAGTTCAAAGACTGCGACTGTTTCTTACCCCGGGACCCAATGAAACCAAGTGATGCTGGCTGTCGTTTACCTCGTGATCCGACGAAAGCGAGGCTAGGGTCAGCCTTTTTATCCTTCTCTTTGCTATCGTCCAGAGATACATCTCCAGTTGTTTCGTTGACTAGGTCAGTGGTTTCTTGTCCGTATCCGTAGACCGGAAGTAGTAGCCTGGAGATAGGCTCATTGGGTCGTTCATGTTGTTTGCTTATGGCTAACATGTATAGTTTTGATAGACTGTTTAGGATATCACTACTTCCGCTGTAACGTTTATCGGGTACTGACTCATCGAACTGCAAATAAACAAAATAAAATAAATCAGTAAATAATAGTTTGATGGCCATTTGTCAGCAAATACACGTTAGAAACAATAACAGCTAATAATAATAATTTATTTGTTCAGAAAATGACCCGGTTATTTTTTCGTGAATGTTGCCTCGTCAGATTCTGGTAGCTTACATAAAACGTTGAAATATGTCGAAAAGCTCACTTAATGAAAACCCCCTCGACCATACGACAATACAAACGCGCCTTGTGTAGCCAATACAAAACTGAGCAACCGACAGTAAATCGGAACAACATGCAGATATCATGCTACCGTCATCATGCAAAAATTTAAATCATTGAAAATAAATTCTAGTCGCCACAATGAATCTAGCGAGTCTGCAGATTATGCTACAATCACCGGGAAAAATGATTTCATCGAAATTAATAGATACCGAATATGTGGTAGAACGAAAAAAAATTTTTTTTTCGTAAAAAATCGATAATTAAAAAAAAATCTCCTTATAATTAATATTTTTTTACAATAAATACTCCCCCTAAAAAACAATAAGATAGTTTTTTAAAACTTTTCTTACAAAAAAGAAAGCAAAAACAAAAAAAAAATAAAAGTAACAAAAAAAGTTAATATTTTTGCATGAAATTTACTGTAAGTTCTTTTGTATTTATTTATCGTATTTCCATTTTCTTAATTGAAATTACGATACGATAAACCTTTATATTATTATGTTTTATTTTTTTTAGAGTTTAAAAATTTTATCATCGCTAGTCATATTCCGATGGTTTACGTAAGCTTCCGGAATATACCAGCGCAATATACACAAATAAACAGGTCGTTCTCTGCATAAATACCTAATACAGTAGAACACTGGGATACTTCATTTAAAAATAGTAATAATATACAGTACAGTATATAATACATATAATATAATCAAATAACATAATAAATAACATCGTAAGACGGGGCAAATACCGTAACCAGAGACCGGGAAAACATATTCCACATCGTAACCTGAAAAAAACGTATCCTTGGCCTACCATATTCCGGAACTCTACTGTATTAAGTCATTACAAATGGTTTTTCTGGTTGAAATTTTAATTTTGAAAATTAAAAAAAACTGTACTTTTGCTCTATAATTGATTCCATCCGTCTCGTTTGTAAAATTTTGTAGGTTTCGGCGTGAAATATGAATCTAACTTATGTTCAATATCCTCTCGTGATGTTTAACTAAGTTAATGGTTTTGTAACACTCAAAATAAGTGATAATCCGACGGAGCTATTTAAGGAGAATATGCAGAATGGGCAAGATTTCCTAACCAAATTCTTCTAGATCTTGCTTTTTCTTTTTTTAGGACGAGCATTATCATGATGGAAGATGACTCCCTTTCTGCTGATTAACGAATATCATTTTCGGGTTAACATAGGTGAGAATATTGCCGAAAAATATATGAATAGTACTTTAATAATCGGAAATAAAAAAGTTCTAAATTAATCATGGTGATAACAATATACGCAAAATAAATTGCAATGGTTTAAAATGCCCTTACTACAAATTACAAAGCCATTTACATCAACGTGATAAATAAATAATAAAAAAAACAAATAAATAAACAAACAAACAAACAAATAATAATAATAATAATAATAATAATAATAATAAAAATTCTAACCACACCCGAATTACCCCCTTCCACATCACTGCCACCCCAAGAGTGAGACCAAATAACCAAGTAGAGTCAAGAAGGAAGGAAAGACCGAGAAACTAACCAGACCTCCGCCGGATAAGTGCAAGGAGAACTGGGACCTTGGGGAGGTTTATTGCCACTCAAATTCCAGTGAAGACCAATAACCGCTGCTAACGAGAAATCAATGACAAGCAGTTGTTGCGATAATGCAAATTTATTTGCAAATGCTATCGAAAGAGGTGGAGATTACTGGAAATCTGAGGAGACTTGTTGTCACTCAACTTCCAGGGAACACCACAGGCTGTATTCTTTTCAAGGAGAGATCTTTGATGACCTGCGTGAAGGCTCCTTGTGAGCCAATAATAATTGTATTTTTGAGTGTCCCGCGCACTGAGAATTGAACAAAACAAAAAAAAAAAAAAAAGAGAGTACCTTTACAACGGAATTATATCAAGTGCTTTATCCACCACGTTAAAGGTCCTTGCACAAAAAACCCATGGCGTAGTGATAAAATGCTTGGCGGCACTCAAAAAAATACAATTGCAAATTACTTAGGACGTCTACCCAGCCATGAATGACAGAAAAAGAGCGTGCTAACCCCCGTAGATTAAATAAAAAAGTCCCGTTGGAAATTTCATGCAGATTACAGAAAGATTCCCGAGTTCGATGGAAAGATTCCCGAGTTTAACAAGATACACCTGAAGATGTTCAGAAGTTACATCGACCGAAACGTTGTGAAAAAAAAAAAACAAACATTCAAGTTGAGAACAGTAGTCCGAAGAATCCAAGCAATACGAATAATCGATCCTCATCTAAAAAATTCAGAAACAAAGCTACCATTTCAAATTTGACAAGTATCACTCGCTTTATAGACGCAAGCTGTAATAAAGATGCACACAATCATCTAAGAAACGTGGCAGACTTTTCTTTTCGTCTTCGAAATAGATTTAAAGCTTGCACATTTCTTATTCTCACCGATTTTAATAGTGTCTTTAGGATCATTTGTTACGCCAAAACACACATTCACCTACTTGTCCAATAAATACGAACACTCGTTCATGTTTATCCTTATTTGTCTCCCTTTTTTTGCCCGTCTCTTGATCTGTGGCCGTCATTTCAACTAGTGATTGTTTGAGTTGCCGCTTGGCAACGGAGTTCAGTAAAAAAAAAAAAAAAAGAAAAAAAAAAAAAAGAAAATAACTAAAAGAAAAAGAAAGAAGCAGACTGGCCACATCTCAATTGGGTAATCCTGACAACCAAGAACGAGACTTGAATCAGTTGGTCAGCTCAATCTCTTGAAACAACGAGATTTAGGCCGTTTACATTTATTTAGTTAATCGTACCTCTTTACTTACTTACTACTACTACTACTACTACTACAATAATAATAATAATAATAATAATAATAATAATAATAATAATAATAATAATAATGATAAAACACCCCTGCCTACTGCCTGACCCCCCTTTGTGTGTGTGTGTGTGGGGGGGGTTATGGCACCAAACCAAATAAGTGAGGACGGTCAAGGAGTATGGAAAGATTGGAGAGAGAGGGTACCAGCCAGACCTCCGCTGGATGAGTGCAAGGGCTTATTGCCACCCAATTTCCACTGAAGACCAATGGTCGCTGCTAACGAGAAATCAATATTAAGCGGCTGTTGCTATAACGCAAATTCATTTGCAAAGTTTATCGAAAGTAGTGGGAAGTACTGAACACCTGATTAGGCTTGTTGTCACTCAGACTCCAAATAATATCACAAGTTGTTGTGAAAGAGAAATCTTTGAAGATGGCATGTGTAAGTACTCCTCGTGAGTAAAAAAGTAAATCGGTTGTTCGGATGTTTTGTTTCACGATTTTCGAGTTACGTCAATATTTGAGACGATGGTTTATTATTCGCATTATTGAAATCTATCGGGCAACTGTTCCCATGTTGAATGGTATTTTCAGAACGTTTTGATGCCCCCCCCCCGCCGATCTTCTTCGGATGTATCTTATAAAACTCTGAAATCTTTTTATCGAGCTCAGGAACCTTTCTGTCGTACGTGAAAATCTCTACGGAATTTCGAACGGAACCATTTATGCAATCTACGGAAGTAGCATGCTCTCGTTCCGCCAGCGATGACTGGATAGAAAGTCCGAAGTAATTCGCAATTGTATTTTTTTTTTGTTTTAGTATTACCAACAGTGTAACTTTTACAACTGAATTTTACCAAGTACTTTATTCACTACGCCAGGGATCTTTGCAGACAATTCTAGTCTGACTTTTAGAAGAATTATTATATATCTTGTTTATAGATGTACAATACTGCTATTATAATTATATACCATTATTCGCTACTAGATATTCATGCTATGTATTTTTTTTATTGGTCATTTAATACTGAATCCAATAATTTTTAGGAGAAAAGGTTTAAGATTTTTAAATTCTTTTTATTTTCAGAAATATTTATTGACAATATTTGATTTCGTTGCTTTGTGAAGAAAAATTATTGATTTTGTTTTTGATTTTGCAGAATTTTATTTGAGTTCTTCAAAAGTAAAAGAAAAAATGAAACAATAACATCAATGTAATCTGGAGAGACTTGTTCTCATCCAGATTCCAGGAAACACCACAGACTATTGCCAGTGATAATTTATGTGAGAACTGAGTTTCAATCTATGGTCCCCCCCTCGCCAAACTTTCACAAGAAACACTCGTCTAGCTGTAAACACTATCAATAATTCCCCCACTCTTTATCTGTGCCTAAATCTAAACGTAGATTCCATGAACAAAGCTTCTTTCTTAGAACTGCACGCCTGTGGAATTGTCTTCCGTTTTCCTGCTTTCCGGCTGACTACAATATGGTTGTCTTCAAGTCCAACGTAAATAAGTTCTTGATGAGCCGTTCCATATAAGTTATCAAATTTACCAAATTTTCATTACTAATGATTACTATATTGTCCAATTTCTACTGTACACTCTTTAACCCTTATCCTTGAGTGGCCTCTTGGCCTTGATAATGTGGTGATACCTATGTAAAAAAAAGAACTCCTAGTGAGTGAAGAAGAACAAGAACTGTTTATTATTTAATTGTTTCTTTCTTTCACTTTTTTTTGGAAGTTGTATATATCTACTAATTGAAGTAAACGTATATAAATATATATATATATATATATATATATATAAATATATGTATATATATATAAATATAAGTATATAGATGCATATATAAATGTATGTATATATATATAAATATATGTATATATATAAAATATATGTATATATATATAAATATGCGTACATATATAAAAATATAATGGTCTTGAAACAATTGTAACTAACAATGAAATACACTTTTTCTTGCTATCAACCCGTTTCTTGAAGTCTTGGTATTTGTTAAAACAATATATATATATATATATATATATATATATATATATATATATATATATATATATATATATATACTTCATATTTACTCACATAAAATTAATATACGAAAGTATAAATTTATGCGTAAACCTTAAGTATTTATTTCAAAAGTGCTCAATACGTAGGTAGAGCTAATTACTAAGTTATAAAATATATATGGCGATTAAGCTACATTGAATATTCCGCGTTTAATCCACTCTAGGACTCTTCAGGCTTATGCGCATAAGCCTGAAGAATCCTAGAGTGGATGAAACGCGGAATATTCTTCGGAGTAGCTTAATCGCCATATATATTTTATAATTTACTATATATATATATATATATATATATATATATATATATATATATAATTATTTTTTTACTATAATAATTAAATACCTACAGACACTAGTGTTTCATCCTTTCGGGATTCTTCAGCGCGACATCTCTGGCTCGATTAGCTGAGACCATATCCATTCGGCTACCATTAACCGCGTGAAATAGCGTTGAATTTTAAACATTTTAATTTTTTAAATATTCATTACGTCAGTCAGAGAGTGATCTAATCGTTATACGATGATCTATGCATAAGAGCTAAATTGACCGACTTTAATTCAACTGAAAGTGCTCAACGATAAGAAATGAATTTCTTAAACGGGCTGTCATAATTATTTTTTTACTATAATAATTAAATACCTACAGACACTAGTGTTTCATCCTTTCGGGATTCTTCAGTGCAGGGTGTCACGATTAATACCAGCCGAACGATTCGAACCCCGCGACACGAGACATCTCTGGCTCGATTAGCGGAGACCGTATCCATTCGGCTACCATTAACCGCGTGAAATAGCGTTGAAGATACCAACTCGTAAATACATAAAGCGCCTAGCCTTCCAAGCGCCTATACATCACAATCACGTTGACCCACCGATTCTCAACGTGATTGTGATATATATATATATATATATATATATATATATATATATATATATATATATATATATATATATATATATATATATATATATATATATATATATATATATATATATATATATATATATATATATATATATATATATATATATATATATATATATATATATATATATATATATATATATATCACAATCGCATTGACACACCGATTCTCGCCAGATCACCGAAGTTAAGCAACGTTGAGCCTGGCCAGTACCAGATGAGTGACCATATTGGAAGGCTAGGCGCTTTATGTATTTACGGGTTGGTATCTGGGGTTGCATTAATTCACTGGGAGAGATGCATCCCTAGTCTTCGTTAAACATGCAACTAGGAAAAGGAAACTCTGATGTAAAACCCTCCGGTATACTCTGTCTCGTAGCAGTCATCTGTACCAACACAGGTTAGCAGTAATACCAAAAAGTGTGGTTGGTTCTTCATAAAGCCTTCACTCCTTTAAACAAATTATCTGTGTGGATTTCCGAGCAACTTAGTTGTGGTGGAAGTTCATACCTCGAGATTGACGGGAGAGTCTATCATTGCTCTCTGTCTGTCTGTCTGTCTGTCTCTTTCTCGCTTTATATATATATATATGTATGTATATATATATATATATATATATATATATATATATATATATATAGTGGTTCTAAGTTTTCATGTCGTAGTATAGTGGTTCTTGAGTTTTCAAGTTAAAAATCGTCCTGTTGAAGAAGTTTAGAAAATCCCTAACATAAATAACTCATGTATTTATATCTATTATTACCCCAGTCCTTGCAATTCTATAAATATGCGTAATATATTTTTAGCACTGTCACAAAATAGCATTTCGTTGGTTTTTCACGCTCAAGTTTGACATACATTATTTGTATCCGTCATGCTTTTTAAAAAATTTCTTACTTAACGAGGGTCACCGCCTATCGCCGTCCGAATACAACTCTAGGATTAAGGTTAAGTGGTAGCAAGCTATTACGCTTTTTTTAATGAGATTTTGTGTCTGTCTGTCACACTTACAAGTACAAACTAGCAATTAAGTCAGTCAGTTACGCTTGTTAGAAACTGTTTGTTTGTCAAAATAAACCTTGTAAATAATATATTGTTTTTATTTATTATAAAATTTGGAAATAACATTTTATTTTTATTTGTTTTAAGTCGCTCACGCTTAAGGTAATAACAAAATGTTTTTGGTCTGCCGTTCTTAAGTTAAAAATAGCGTATTTCTCTCGACGTTTTGCGTTTGAAAAATCATTTAATTTTTGTTTTTTGACTATTCTCGTTTTTATTACATAATTTTTGTTATGCATTAAAAGGTTCCAATTTCTTAAGTTATTTGTTATTGTTAAATTAGTAACTATTTCTTGTTAAATTTTCGCGTCATTCGCTGCATAAAAAATGTGTTAAATAAAGAATAATGGGATGTGTCCAACACTTATTTTCCCCACTGTATATATATATATATATATATATATATATATATATATATATATATATATATATATATATATATATATATATATAGACACGTAGGAGAAACAAATGGAAAATTGGACAACAGCCAAGTACATAAAAGCAATCGAAACGTAAGATCTTAGTTTGACTAATATTTATTTTTCTGCAGAGAACAACTTCCTTCGCATGAAAGAAACATAATTCTTTTGTTTGATTTTTCTTCATTATTTTAATTTTTACATTGTCTCGCATCTAATCCATATAATTTTTATACACACGCACATACACACAGATATTTTAAATATTCGCATCCCGTTTGATAGTTCATATATATATATATATATATATATATATATATATATATATATATATATATGTGTGTGTGTGTGTGTCTGTGTGTGTGTGTATATATATATATCATATTAGATCAAGTCTAAAGTAGTTTCATTCAAGCTGAAATATTATGCGCGGTTTGTTTTTATATTAGTTTTTTTTACATATCCAATATTTTTCATTTATTTGCTTTTGTAAATTTATAACTACAATAAATTGTGGTTTCACTTAATGCCTTAACTAGCAAATTCTACCATTGTTACAAATATAATTTGCTGATTTCTTTATGTCCTCTGATGTGAAGAATAATAAGAATAGCATTCTTTGAAATTCTTTGGAATAAGAACTTTGTAAATTGTTTTTTGGAGTATTCAGTCGAACAATAATTTTTTATTGTAAAGTTCAACTTACAGTTTTGATTTTCATTCTCTTATATATATATATATATATATATATATATATATATATATATATATATACATACATACATATATATACAGAGAGAGAGAGAGAGGGAGAGCGAGAGAGAGAGAGAGAGAGAGAGAGAGAGAGAAAACTATCCCAAACATAAACGTTACGGCCAAAGTATATGTTATTAGAAACGTAAGTTAAGCAGACGGACAGAACTTCTAATGTAAGTACATGGGCGCAACTTAAACCTTGGCTAAATAAGGAGAATCACTTTTAAATGCAAAATAATTCGCCTTCATTTTAATTTATGCGCCGCAAAATTTTCAGATTATTATATCTTTTCAGGGCAGAAGCATAGTTTTGCTGAATTGCTTTGCTCATTCACTCCAATGTTCATCGTTTCGACTTTTGAAAGTCATTCTATTATGTGCCAATCGTGTGGTCACAATAATTCAACGGATTACTGGAATTATGTCGCCATTTTTTTTTCTTTTTCGTTCTTCGTTCGTTCTTTGCATCAATGGCGGGAATGCATTTAAGTCTATTCTGTTTCAAAGATTAACTCAGCGTAAATTAAGAAGCAGACAGTCGTACATGAAATGATTCAGAGGAAAGATTTATGAAAAAATTTTTTAATTTTCAAAAAGATATATTAAAAAATATCAAAAACTTCATTGTTCGAATTAAGACATAAAACACAGATACACACGTATATTTTATTATAAATATTAATAACTCTCTCTCTCTCTCTCTCTCTCTCTCTATATATATATATATATATATATATTTATATATATATATATATATACATATATATATATATAATTTTAACGAAGCAGCCATCACTTATCAAAGCCCGGGGGCCATTCGAGGATAAAAGTTAATGAGTGCACAATAGTCAATGAGACAATATGGTACTAATCGTTAATAGTGGAAATTTAGTAAATTGGATTTTGTCTACATTGGACTTGAAGACGACCATATTGTAGTCAGCTAGAAAGCAGGGAAACGGAAGGGAGTTCCACAGGTGTGCAATTCTAAGAAACTATATTTATACATAGAGACACTAGTTTCTTGCTTTCGAACTCATCAATGTAGGAAATGATAATTACTGCTGGTCGGGAGATTCGATCCTAGTCATAAAGCCAACCTTTGTCCAAATTGGCTAGCACGTTACCTAACCGTCATCCGATTTAGGACAGATCCTGTTCAATAAAACTGAAATATTACATTCTGAAACCAATGTAAATAATTAAAAATATACGAAACTATCTATATCAAAACTCCACAACCTACAATTAATATTGCCTATGAAACTAATGATGATATTTTAAAATGCTTAACATAATGCAATTTTATCGCGTGACGACAAATATTGCCTCACAATATTTAAATTATTACTGTCTTTCCTGAAATAGTGTGACCATATTCTCTTGGTGTATGACTTTACGCCTCCGTTTCACAGTTACCTTTCGAAATTCTCTTCTTTTCTCTAGATTTTTGGTTCGTTTGCTTTTTCACCTGATCATGATTCGACAAAGAATAGAAAACGTTTGTGAACATGATATATATATATATATATATATATATATATATATATATGTATATATATATATATATATATTGCGGATAGATAAGCAACTACCTCAAGCCAGGATCGAAACCCGACCGTCCAACCGAACGACAGTCGGATTTTCTAACCATTGCGTTATTTGGCTGCTGCTATGAATTGAATTAACAGTGTTTTTCACATTGTCCAAATACCTAAGCTCAATTTGTTTACACAAGTAGCATCGCTTATTATGTAATTATTGGTAATTTGTATATCACTTCCAATATGCTACACTCAAGATAAAGAGCATTATAGTCATCCACATACAGTACTGTTTCGCAGCTCATAAGTGCGGCTACACATGCATCTACCTCAAGCCAGGATCGAAACGTACTGTCCAAACGACAATGGGAGCTTCTAACCGTTGCGCTATTTGGCTGCTGCTATGCAGGCTGTGAATTTACAATGTTTTTGACATTGTCTAAATACCTAAACTCAATTAGTTTACACAAAATTTTTAATTTTTTCATGACTTTATTAAAAGGTAAACAGTTACATTTGATCGACCAAATGTAACTGTTTACCTTTTAATAAACAAATGTAATTTGTTCTTGTTATCGAGCAGAATCTAACAGTCACGTTGAGTTAGTTCCTACCTTTGAATATCTGAAGCTTGGATATATATATATATATATATATATATATATATATATATATATATATATATATATATATATATTGTTTTAATATTAAATTTGATTTCCGACAGTATGTTAGGTAATCTGCGGTCAGTGGTTGTTAATACATACAACTAGATAGTCCAGCCTATCGAAAATGGACAAAAGTTATAAACCGTTGACTGAGTGTTTTATACCAAATTGATGAATAAAGGTGGTTAAGTATGGGCTCATTTTTACATTAAATATTAATCTCTATTTAAGGGTTATTAATCTAACTTCCGAAACTGATTATTTTTGTGATTTATTGCGGGACTTAAAATGAACGTTTTCTTGAAACAGATGGAAAACAACCTTGGCGCTATGCTCTTTATTTAAAAACCTGAACTGTGTGTCGAACCGGTAGCCATAATACTTAGCTCGCTGTACCTTATAATAACAAAGATCCATACAAATTTTGAGCCAGATCAACCCAGAAGTTTCCGAGAAAATAGTTTTATCTTATATGAACACGAGCGGGGTAGGGTGGGGCGCCCAGTTTTGCCTGGTCATAAAATACGCTTAAATATATTTTCTTTCATGCAGGTTTCGTATTTATCATTAGAGAGAAAATTCTCTATTGAATATTATATATACATAGTACTGATTACAAAAGTTAAAAAAATGTCCTCGATGCCATCAGCTAGAAATGAAACCAAAACATTTAGCAATCCAGTCGCGTTCCCTACCGTTTGAGCTATCGACAGATAGATTAGAGAGCTTTAAAATTAAACCACTTCAAGCTATGGATTAATTTGCGCATACACTGTAGTAAATGTCGGTACATTTAAACGAGCATTTTGCATTTCAATTTGCCGTCATATTTCTGTACGCATGATTCATCGACCCAAACAAGATCCTTGGTGTATGATTACTATTTCCTGTTAATTTCAGAGTTACGTGACTAGTAGTCTAAGAGTATATCGGTTTATTATTTTCACGCAGACACACACATACATAATCTACTGTTATATATATATATATATATATATATATATATATATATATATATATATATATATATATATATATATGTTGCGTATATTTAGGCAGCATTTTTTCATTTAAACAGACATTGTTAAAAACAACATAAAGCTTCTGTTTTTAATATCTTTTCTTATTTAAAAAAAAAATTATCGTATTATCTTTTTTGTCTATACGTCGAAGTTATGGATGTATGGTCTAAGCATTTTTTTTCTTTTAACTTTTCGTGTAATCATCTACACATGTGTGTGAGAGGCTTGGTGGGAATTATGGGTAGATTTATTTAATAGTTGTCAGGTTGCGAAGTATATACACGGTGGAATGATAAATTTGTCGCCCCCCCCCAAAAAAAAAAAACACTACCTACAGCTTTACTTTAAAACTTTTATGGAAGAAATCAATTCAGGTAACTTGATTATGTAGTAGAGCTGACATATATTCAATGTAGCTGCTTTCAGCCTCAATCACCGCCTCAATACGGGTTCAACTGGGAGCTTGTCTTTTCCACAAGCGCCGGCGGGAGCTCGGCGAATACTCGACGGATGACAGTGATCAAGCTGGCTTTCGTGTTGTGGGAGGTTATGTTAGTGATGTCCTCGGCGTATGATCAAACGGTATAGTCCAGCGGGCTACAGTCGAGGGAGTAAATATATTAAACAATGCATTTTCAAAAAGATCAGAGCTCGCGCTTGTACATCAGCAATATATAAATGTTTGGTAAAATCCCAGACTATTGAATTTATCATTATTAATTATGGAATATGTATTCTAGATAACAGAATGTATAACATGGGCAAACTATTTGGCTGTTGTAAAGAGGTTTCAAAGAAACTGTATCGTACTCCCAAATACTACAACTTGGATGTCTTCAAGTCCAATATAAACAAATTCCTGATAGACCGGCCCCTTAAATAGAGACTTTATCAAATCGAAACATTAACTTACTGTACACGCAATAACCCTTATCGCCGAGTGGCTTCCGGGCCTTGATAAGTGGTGACCAACTTGTAAAAAAACAAAAACAAACAAACAAACAAAAAATACACACATTAAAATATAAAACGAATGCTATATTCATTCTCATACTGATCTCAGTACAGATATTATACCAGGATACACACACACACACACTCACACACACACACACACACACACACACACACACACACACACACACACACACACACACACATATATATATATATATATATATAAATATATATATATATATGTGTGCGTGTGTGTGTGTGTGTTTTATTTTTTTATTACCGTTTTATCTGTTTGGTTACATATGTTTCAGATGTTGGACCATGTTTACGATCCAACAGCCTCGTCAGACCTTACAGAAATGGTTGTTAGTATTAGAAGTGTTCACACTTCTTCCGAAACATATGTAACCAAACAGATAAAACGGTAATAAAAAAATAAAACACATATTTGCTCTGCAATAATATTGAACACTCTCTTCAGGTTTTTACTAATTACCAGTTTTACCAAATATATATACAGTGATGATCATATCTATTGGCACGGTAAAATAAAAGTTAAATTTTGTCTAATAAATTCTAAAAAAGGGATTAAATTAAAGAAAATAACAAAGTATATTATGTATTTTTAACTGGCCTTTCCGATGCAGCAATCGGATTTTAGAAAAAATAAATAACAAAGGAACAACAAACATAATTGCAAAAAACCCTTGTTCAAAATTATTGGCACGATTTATTTAATAATCAATTGTATAGCCTTTGGCCTTGATTACCTTCCTCAGTCGCTTTTCATAGTTTACAACCAAGTTGTTGCACTCTTCAGTAGTAATTTTAGCCCACTCTTCCTGACAATAATCCTCCAATTGAATAAGATTCTTAGGCTTCCTTTGCATTACCCTCAATTTTAATGTTCTCCATAAATTTTCAATTGGATTAAGGTCTGGGCTTTGTGATGGCCACTCCAAAACATTAATATGATTGTCCTCAAGCCATTTCTTAGTCAGTTTAGCCGAATGCTTTGGGTCATTATCTTGCATGAACCACCAACGACGACCAAGTGAGAGCTGTTTAGCAGAGTCTTTCAGGTTTTCATCCAATATTTTAACATAATCTTCCTTTTTTATGCTACCTGTGACCTTAACAAGTCGCCCTGGTCCAGAGGCAGCAAAGGATCCCCAAAACATCAAACTGCCTCCACCGTGCTTCACTGTGGGTATGGTGTTCTTAGGCAGGAAAGCTTCGCCAGATTTTCTGTAAATATAAGACACTTTATTATGGCCAAATAACTCTATTTTCGTTTCGTCAGTCCATAGAACACGTTTCCAGAATGCAACATCTTTATCAATATGACGTTTTGCAAAGGCTAGCCTTGCTTTCAGGTGCATAGGCTTCAATAAGGGAGTCTTTCTCGGACGACATGCTTTTAAACCAGCTCTCTTCAAAACTCTACCAACTGTATGTCGAGATACATTCACTCCAGAGGTGCTCTGTTCATCAACAATCTCCCCAACAGAGATCCTTGGGTTTTGTTTTACTTGTCGAACAATTTTCCGTTCATCTCTTGGGGAAAGAATCCTTTTTCTCCCTCTACCCTCTAAACTCATAACGTGGCCTTGCGATTTGAACTTGTATATTATGGCTCTAACAGTGGATTTGGGAAGGTTTAGCTTCTTTGAAATCTTATCATAGCCCTCCCCATTGGTATGGCATGCTACAACAAGCTTCCTGACGTCTTCGCTGTGTTCCTTAGTTTTAACCATGACGATTGAAAATTATAATTTAGTCACTTATAATAGTTTAAATAAATCGCTATCTAAAAATTATCTGAAAAAAATTATTCACTGAATTAGCGTTAAACAAGCATAATATGGCTATAAAAAAGTTCAGAAAGCACGTAAACCGGAAATTGATTGATATTATACTGATACTAAAAGAAAAACAAAGCCGTGCCAATAATTTTGAACAAGGGTTTTTTTGCAATTATGTTTGTTGTTCCTTTGTTATTTATTTTTTCTACAATCCGATTGCTGCATCGGAAAGGCCAGTTAAAAATACATAATATACTTTGTTATTTTCTTTAATTTAATCCCTTTTTTAGAATTTATTAGACAAAATTTAACTTTTATTTTACCGTGCCAATAAATATGATCATCACTGTATATATATATATATATATATATATATATATATATATATATATATATATATATATCAATCAACATCCAAATGAATGCTTTGACGATAATTACTGTTTTCAAAAGGCGAACAATTAAAAGATACATCTGCCTTACTTAAAAAATGCTAGGTTTATTTATGGTGTCTTTTATATATAAAAACACCATCCAATACTTTTGCTGATGAGGAGACTTTGGTTTAAAAAAAAATATGTCAAAATTATTGTCCATGACTTAATGTCTATCGCAATAAAAACATCGTTTCAGAAACGATCGTACAAATTATTAACTTTTTTGTGTTCCTTCTTATGAAACAGATTTTTAATTTTTAATTCTAATTTGAAATTAAAAATATCAATCACATTACTAAATATTAATATATATATATATATATATATATATATATATATATATATATATATATATAGTGAAATGAAAGGGGTGCAATGTTTACCTTTTATAAGCAACTAGCGAGGGGTACCCGGCGTTGCCCGGGTGTTTGGAGGTGTGTGTGTGTGTGAGGCAAAGTTGGAAATTAAAGTGTGAAAAACAAAAACGTGCGACGTTAACCATTGCGCCACCGCGACATACTGACAGAAACACGTTTGAATTTATTTAATTACTTAAATTGGCAGTTGCACGTTTTAATGACTTAATGAGGTCAACTTTTGACTGCGGGGTAGCATTTTATTTAGTGCGGAAATGCTTCCCCCCCAAGTCGTTGGGGGCAGGGGGAAACATTATAGGAAAAGGCCTAACCTACATGCGGCGAGCGAAAACTGTTGAATATTTATCTTCCAGAAGTCGATCAAATTAAATAGACAGGAGAGCTGCGTTGTTAAATCTGAGATATTACGATTTACATGTGATATAAAAAGTTTTAAAAAGTTGTTAGGCGACCGACCGCTTCTCTGAAAAAAGCCTTTCTTGGACATACACAAAAAGCGAACATACATTTTCGCTTTTATATATATATTGATGGTAAATTTCAATCTAATATAAATACCAAGTATTTATATATAGATATTTTAATCCCAACCAAATCATAAAAAACTCAATACACAAATAATAGAGAGTAGGGCTTATTATAAGAGAAAAGAAATTAAAACTGTAAGTTGAAATTTACAATCAAAGTTATTGTTCAACTGAATACCAAAAAAAAAAACAAAAAAAACAATTTACAAATTGCTTATTCCGCGGAGTTTCAAAGAATGCTACTCTTGCTATTTTTCTCATCAGAGGACAGAAAGATATTAGCAAATTAGCATTTACCAAATTAGCATCTCCTCTGATTTCACTATATATATATATATATATATATATATATATATATATATATAGAGAGAGAGAGAGAGAGAGAGAGAGAGAGAGAAAGAGAGAAAGAAAGAGAGAGAGAAGGAGAGAGAGGATAGTAGATAGATTTTCGAATAGGCAACAATGAATCCATTAATAGATTTGTATATTATGTAGGCGTTTGTCAATATTCATGGAAAGCGTGTGTCAGCCATTTTGTTTTTATGATTCCCCATTAATATGTTTTTATCCCATACAGATCACGACACCTAGTGATAAGGACGGGAAATGAAATTAAATCATTCAGGATAGTTAAAGCGAATTTCAAGTTTCTACAGAAGATAAACAACATTAACGTCACTAATAATTACAAAATGGCACTAACATTACCAACCATAATAGTAGTGATAATCAGTTTGTTTCTCGCAGTGATTATGCAATCATAAATACTAAATAAAAGTAAAGGAAAGACCCAAATGGAAAAGCGTAAGTGATTGGGTGAACGGATACAGTTGCGCTCTATCAAATCAATTATGACGAATGAAAATCTCTTTGGATATATTGTGGCCATTTACGCATATCTTTAAGGCGAGGACTGTGCTGATGACTTTTATTTATACTAGTGATTAACCACTTACACATGCCAAAAGCCACTCGAGGATAAGGTTGGTTTGATTGTTTTGTTTTACGGCATATGTATCCTTTTCGGGTTATTTAATGCAGAATCCAGTAATTTTAGAAAAATAAGCGTTCATGCTTCAAGTTGTTAATATCTATAAATATTTTCTTATGGTGTTTGGTTTTGTTTGGTTGTTTTTTTTTCTTTTTTTTTACATAGGCGTCACCACTTATCAAGGCCGATCGGCCACTCAAGGATAAGGGTTAAAGAGTGTAGAGTAGTCAAAAGGACAATATAGTAATCAATAGTAATGGAAGTTCGGTAAATTTGTTAACTTAAGTAGAAAGTTGTTCACGTTGGACTTGAAGACAACCATATTATAGACAGCTGGAAAGCAGGAAAACGGAAGACAATTCCACAGGCGTGCAGTTCTAAGAAAGAAGCTTTGATCATGGAATCTATGTTTAGGTTTAGGCACAGATAAAGAGTGGGGAAAATTATTGATAAGGTTTTCAGCTAGTCTAATGTTTCTTGTGAAAGTTTGGCGAGGGGGGACCATAGATTGAAGCTCAGTCGAGCACTTTCCATGAAAATAACGATAAAGCAGAGACAAACTCGCAATCACCACTTATCAAGGCCCGGAGGCCACTCGAGGATAAGGGTTAAGGGATATACATTAGTCAATGTGATTATAGTGTAGTAAACATAAGTAGTGGGAATTTTGTAAATTGGATTACTTAGGGGGACGATTTATCAAGAACTTGTTTACGTTGGACTTGAAGACAATCATATTGTAGTCAGCTGGAAAGCAGGCAAACGGAAGAGAGATCCACAGGCGTGCATTTCTAAGAAAGAATCTTTGTTCATGGAATCTACGTTTAGGTTTAGGCATAGATAAAGAGTGTGGGAAATTATTGATAGTGGTTTTGCCTAGACGAGTGTTTTTTCCTGAAAGTTTTTTCGTGAAAGTTTGGCGAGGTGGGACCATAGATTGGGGCTCAGTTGAGCATTTGCCATCAAAATTACGATAAAGCAGAAACAGGCTCGCAACGTCTCTTCTGTGGGGAAAAGAAAAGGGCACCCCCCCACTAAGTTACGAAGTCTATTTTGAACTCTGTCAAGACGGTAATTTTGGAATAAAGTTTTTTTATGCTTCAAGTTGTTTATATTTTCAAATATTTATTCATGGTGTTTGGTTTGGTTGTTTTATTTTACAGCATATCAACCTTTTTCAGGTTCAATTATCTTGGTATAAGATTCTATGCTTAAAGTTATTTTTTGTATCTTCAAATATTTATTCATAGTGTCTTGTAGAGAATAATTGTCTATGTTTGTAGCTTTGGAAAACATTGGATTTTGCAAATTGAAATGATAAAAAAGTGCATTTAAATCAAGAAGCCGATATCTTCAAACAGACTGATTTGGCAGTACCGGGCGAGGTTAAAGATTAATGACTTTGTTAGTTTACATGGTAAACTATACTGCGTGATAATAGAAAATGATGGTCGGGTATGATCAAATCAAATTTATGAAGACGACTATTTGACAAATATATATTTTTTTCATGGAAGTCGTCCCAACCAAGACATGAAGTCATCTTCTTCTATAATATAAATTTCACCTGTCTGTTTAAATGTATGTATGTATGTATGTATGCCTAAAATTTTCGACAGAGGCGACAGATTTTCACAAGATTGGTATTATTTTAGAGCATGACCCTCCGGACGACAAATATCGAAAAAATTGGCCAAAAACATTAGTTCTTTCACCCTCAACTAGGCACTTTTCTACAGGGCGAGGTCGCTGTTTTCGCCGATATTTTCGATTGTTCAGCCTTAATTTAAACCTACGTCACTTATAGTTTGGCGATGGGCGCAACAGCTAACACGTCATATTTTTTTTTGTTTTTCACTTTCTTTTCCTCCTTCGCGTAACGGGTTCGAGTCTGCCTGCCTACTACCACTTTTTTTTTTATTGTTCAACACACAGCTCTAAACACCCAGGCAACACCGGGCACCCAGGCTAGTTTGATATAAGTGGCTAAAAATAATAACAAGTCATTAACGAAAAATAGAAGATGCACATTGATTTTATTCTTAAAAAAGACTAAGTTTAGGAGGAAAACAATCAGTCAGACAAGAACTCTACAAACCCGCAGTTCTTGGAAAAAAGTTCTTGCAATAGGAAGATGTATTAAAACAATGTATAAAAACAGCGCCATTGTAGATAGACCAAAGGAACGAAGAAACAACAGATTACATTAGACATTAAAACGTTGCATGAGATAAGATTAGTAAATTCAAAATAACTCAGAAACAAAAGAATAAAAAATAAATGTATTCCACCACACATAATATAATCATCAATATGTCAGCTCCCTAATGTAAGCGAAAAAAAAATGTGTCCCTTTCGATATTATCAATGACACCAATGTTATTAACACATGCAATAGCTGGCATACCTTACAAATAAAAAAAAAACGAATTCAATATGAATTATGTATATAAAATAATTATCGAAGTTATTAACACGTTTTTGATCAAATTACATTTGCATATTTCAAAAGATGACACTTGAATAATTCAATTTGACATTTTAAATTGAACTAGCCTGGATACCCGGCGTTTCCCAGGTGTTTGGAGGTGTGTGTTAAGCAAAAAAAAAAAAAAAAAAAAGTGGTTTTAAAAAATCCGTCGCCTCTGTCAAAAATTTTAGGCAGACATATAAACACACATACATACATGATGATTGCAACGTCTTGTCAGACGAGTGCCACTCCCTCAGACATTTAAAATCCATGAGCCCAAATGCCTGAGGGAGTATCTATACAAAGATGATGTTACAGAGTCTTAGCTTTGTACGACAGCTAAGTCTCTCTCTCGGTTCAAAATGTTGAGATCCAGCAACAAGCAAGAGCAAGGTAGCCAGCAACAAATTTAACTGCAGACCAGCTTAATGCGGGTACTGGTCTTCCGCTTTATGTTTTTTTTACGTCAGAGATTTCCTTCTCCTAGAAAGGTTGCCTTCACCACGGCTTACGGGAGCCCTCTCCACCCCATACATACATACATACATACATACATACATACATACACACACATACATACATACTTACATTTAAACAGACAAGTGAGATTTATATTATAGATGGTGATAAACACTATAATAATAGTACTTATGAGTGTGTGTGTGTGTGTGTGAGAGAGAGAGAGAGAGAGAGAGAGAGAGAGAGAGAGAGAGAGGCGCAAACATTAAACTTGGTGGGGGCCATCTTATAGTCCACAGGGAAGTAGTCCGCTGTAACGTGTGCCACAGAGGAGAGGTTCTCGGCAAGAAACTTAATTAAATGTTGTTGTTTTTTTCAAAATTAATATATTTTATTAATTAAATAGTGATGTGCAGGCAGAATAAAGATTTACGTCTATTCATTTTTTGACAGAATTAAATAATTTGACGATAATAATTTTAATGAGAAACCAAATCCAAACGCTTGTCATGAGTTGGATTCGCTATCTTCTAATGAAAACAAGATCATTTTGCTGTTAACCGGGACATGCGCAGTCCGTCATCATTAATTCTGCAAAAATAATCAACCAATGACTATTAATTAGGATTAAAAACGCGAATGACAGAATGCTAATTATCCTTTCATTGGTGATTCATAAAAAGAAAAGAGTAGTTTTATTTGCGTTATTTTTTTATTTAACAATACACAATCGACGAATATTAAAAGTAACTAAAAATTAAAAAAAACTGAATTATAATCTATACATTATGTCAAAGTAAAAATAAGGACGAGAAGTCTTAGGCGTTGTTGGATGACATTATAATAGGAATACAGTTTGCCCGAATGATAGCTACGGAGATGAACTGGAATAATCAAACTGACTCTCAGGGCTCGTCGCTACAAGTGATTAATTATCATTCGTTTAATGGAGCACGAGGTATCCGGATTAAGGACCATTGACGTATCAATTGAGATATATCTGAAAATTAAACGGTCAGTTAGAGATTGGTTGTTGTGTAGTAAAACCACGTAGTCACCTCCAGCTTCATAAAATCGCCGAACTCAACGTTAATTCCGTGGTCTTCTTGTCTGTTTTCTCTTCTGGACATGTCATCGTCTCTTGTATTAACGGCTGCCGAGAGGGTGCACACGGACTCACAAGTATATATATATATATATATATATATATATATATATATATATATATATATATATAAAGAGATAGATAGATAGTCATCCACATACATTACTGTTTTGCTGTTTCACAGCTCATCAATGCGGCTAAACAATATATATGGACTCTCTCGTCGATTTCGATGTATGAGGTTCCGCCACAACAACTAAGTTGCGTAGATGATTTGTTTATAATGGTGAAGGTTTTGTGTAGAACCAATCACACTTTTTGGTATTACTGCTAACCTTCGTCGGTGCAGATGAATGCGACAAGTATGCCGCAGCTTTTTTCTCCTAGATGCATGTCTTAACGAAGACTGGAGGTGCATCTCTCCCAGTGAATTAATGCACCCCCAGATAATCTGCCGAGAACCGTTGTGTCAACATGATTGTGCCATACATATCTATCTATCTATCTATCTATCTATCTCTCGCTATATATATATACACACACACCCACACAAAGCAAAACAAGTAAAGATTACAAACTCCGACACATTCTGCAAATATCACTTGCACTCTTTGCGTGTATCTGTGGGTGGCACCGTCGACCCTCACCACGCTATGGTCCACATCATAGTAATCGTCTGCCGAGCTCTCGTTGTCGCCATTTGATCAATTCATTTCCCCTACGAGCTACGATCTGCATACTACTGTGTCCAATTCGCAATTGTCCTCAACCGTCCCAAACCCAAGACTGTCCGCAAACTGTTCTTAACTTTCGTAAACTGTCACAAAACTCATCGCCACACATAGAACTAACTCTAAAATATATATTTTGTTCTCGTTTAACACCAGACCTCGATTAACTATTCTATTTCAGCTGTCTTTTGTGTGCGTTGGTCAACAACTTCGTACGCCTTTGTTCTACTGATAAACACATTTCCTCTTTTTTTTTTTTGGTTATATTTGATCTTCCTTATTTTACTTCTTAACAATGCTTAGGTCCATATCTACATTTATTGTCGTGGCTGTGTTTGTTAGTTGGTTGATCAATTCATTCCCTCGTCCGCTCTGAACTACGATCGGCTTTCTACTATGTCCAGTTCGCCAGTCTGCTCATTTATGAAATTGACGCAAACCCGACAAATAAAATAAATTCTATTTCAAACTTAAAAACTGCAAAAATCCTACTCTTTCACTGTAAAAGTCTCAGTATGTTGGAAGATTCTCTACTCAAATAGCTTATAAAGGTTGATATGCCGTAAAACAAAAACAACCAACCAACAATCAAATAGCTTATATTTCCAGATCAATAATCTCTGGAATCGCCACCCTGCTTCCTATTTTTCCTTACCGTATAAATTTATTTATAAGTAAAAATTTCAATATTATGCGGACAAGCTTCTTTTTCACAACCCTATATGTTGACTCGTCCATGAATCTAGCCCCTATCACAACAGCTTCTTACCCTTTAGTAGGAATCTATACTTTGTTCGTGGTGAACAAAAGTTAAATAATTTTAAAAATCTGAAAAAAAAAATGTATTTCAAACTTCAGCATGACAGATCGTCTGCTGGACAAAGGGGTCTTGTAGATAAGTTTCACCTAACATGTGTTCATCCAGGCAGCGCCTTTGCTGCTGACTGCTTTATTATAGGGCGAGGAGGGAACAAAATGAACGGTTGACTGACGGAGCTTCTTATTAAGATGCCTGGACGCTTCTAAAGGCAAATAAGATTTTAATTTTGTTTTTGTCGTTTTTATTTTTCATTCAAATTTCTTTTATTCAAGACTTTATTAAATAAGAATTATTTTCGCGCGATTCAAAAAGATTTCAATTTGAATAAACCTCTCCCCCGAGACAGTTAAACTCATTAGCTAGGAACAGTTCATATATCTGACATTTACATCTATAATATAAATCTCACCTGTCTGTTTAAATGTATGTATGTATGTATGTATGTATGTACGTGGTCAAGGTCTGGTGTGGACGTATGTTAAAAGCACACAGATGTCTTAGTGTCATACTGTGCTTCTCTCAGACAAATCAACCCCACGTGCACGTCGTGACCACTGCCACGCAGACGGGGCTCTGATGAACGGCGAATGTCCTGTGCCTTGTGGGGCAAAGTTCTTTTAACCAAAGGCTAAGGGTGATGTAACCCTGTCAGAAACCTCCAAAGGAGCTTAGGCCCTGTAAGCTGCGGCATACATGACCCGCCGGCGTGTGGAATATGCTCTGGTGCCCAGCAACCTAAGTCCCAGTCATGGATCAAATAGCATAATGGGTAGAGAGGGCTCCGTAAGCCGTGGTAAAGGCAACCTCTCTAGGAGAAGGAAAACCCTGATATAAAACCTGCAGCAATTGCTGCATCCAATGATGTTGACTTGCTCTTCTTTTTGGTTCAATGTGGCAGTTGTTCATAGAGTGGGATTGTCTCAGTGCAAAGTCTTTCCTCACTATAAAAAGCTTCAAGCACAGGCATTACTTGATATGTAATGGAATACACATTTTACCATCAGTGTGTATCTCGATAACAAAAAGGCTGACTGTAGCCTAAAACGGCAAACAGACACTCAATGAGGACTGATGCAGATATGGGCGTCAATAGAAATAAAGGTTCTGGAACATCCAAGGTCTGGATCGGCAGGTGTTCAGGGCACCACAGCCTGAACCCGGTCATCAGCAGATGTGCAGGACTGTAGAAGGTTCAAAGAAGTGACCGTCCGGCACGTGCTGCTGATGGTGCTCATGTCTGCCTCATTTGAACCAGAAATGCATTAAGTAATGGCAATACGTGAGAACGAGTTTGCTGCCATCATGTATGTATGTATGTATGTATGTATGTATGCATGTATGTATGTATGTATGTATGTATGCCTAAAACTTTCGACAGAGGCAGCGGATTTTAACGAGATCGGTATCGTATTGAAGCTCGACCTTTTGGGTGATAAATATCGAAAAATTGGCCAAAAACATTAATTCCTTCATCTTCAACGGGGCAGTTTTCTACTAGGAGGGGTCGCCTTTTTCGCAGATATTTTCGAAATTCATCCACTCTTTCCGATTGACTAGCCTTAATTTTGACATTTGTCACATCCGGTTTTGCGATGGACGCAACGGCAAACACATCACTTTTTTTAAGCTTTTTTTTCACGTTCTTTTTCTCCTTCGCGGTACGGGTTCGAGCCTGCCTTCCTACTACCACTTTTTTTTTTTTTGCTCAGCACACACCTCCAAACACCCGGGCAACCAGGCTAGTATCAAATAAATGAGAAGATATAATCACATTGAGACACCGTTATTCCTTAGATCGACGGTTAAGCAAACTTGAGCTGGCCAGTACCAGATTGGTGACCTCGAGGGGGAAAACAGGCGCTGTACATAGGAGAACGGCAAGACCTTCCTATCAAAAATAAATAAATAATAAATAAATTACAACACTGTAAATGCCTTTAATATGTCATCTATACTATTAATAACATTCTAAATGTTTATTTATTTATGTGTGTATGTGTGTGTGTATATACCAATAAAACTTTCGAACAGATGCACCAAATTGAACAATGATTTTTTCCCTGAAAGGTGTGAGTCCCTAGATTGTCCTTATCTATATATGGTTCGTAATGAACAAAGCAGAATCACACAAAAAGCTCTAAATAAGAGTTTTTGGGCCGTCGTGCCATTGTCGAAAATGTTACCTGCCCATGTCAACGGAATTTAGCACTGTCTGTATACAGTTGCGGTAACATCTTCCGGCATACGGGCAGCAACTGTGGCGCAATGGATAACGCGTCTGACTACGGATCAGAAGATTCCAGGTTCGAATCCTGGCAAGTTCCTAATAATTATAACCACCATTTTATCCAATGTTTACTCATTATTCTTACCCTTAGTTAGGGTATTTTTGTTTTCTCAGTGATTTTGTTTTATGCATACGGGAATTTCCCATACTCCGAGTTCACAAGGTAAGCGTTGATGGTAAGACGATGTTGAGTGTACTTGATTGGCGTTGGGTGTGCCGACTCAAGCAGCCGCTAGTTTAAAATAACCTACCAATGCAGATATGTATTAACAGAATAAAACAGAATTACTACGATAGTGTCCCATTGATTAATGTACACTCATTCACCCTTATTCTCGAGTGGCCTCCAGGCTTTGATAAGTGGTGACTACTTTGTAAAAAAAAAGAACAGCCGCTCGACCCCCTCTTCTCGCAGCGGAAAATCTGTAATCCGTCATGTGGCGAAGCTCTCAGGAGAGAGTATGCTATCGTTTAATAGATGTTAATTTTGGTTTGATTTTTTTTTTTTTTGCTTTACGAGGTATTTATACCTTTATCTTGGCATATCCATAGCAACTTTTTTGCCGATTAGTAGATCTGAAAGTGCGTGATTTATATACATACTTGAAGGCTGCTCGACGTTGGCTGGTCGTAAAATACGCATGAATATTCTATTTTAATTAATGCAGAATTCTTATTTATTATAAACAGAAATACTGTAGGTATTAAACGTAACGTTGAATTCCTTTTAAAAAATAGAGTAAAAAATAAGGGAAAGGAGCTGAGGCATGTACATGCGATTTTTTTCTAAACAGTACACTTCTTGTAAGTAAGTAAGTAATATATATATATATATATATATATATATATATATATATATATATATATACTCGAGCTGAGATCGAAACCAAAAGCTAAAGAGAGTGAGTCAAGTACGATAACAATTAGGCCAGCTTGATACGATCTTTAAAAGGTGTTTTCAAACCTACTTATTTTTAACATAAATAATCTGTCGTACGAACGATTCACGCTTGCGTATCCGTGAAACAGTTGACAAACAGATAAAACTCCGATGACCCCACGTACCAATTTTCAATTTTGACCCCTTTAGCTACCCCCGTTTCGAAAAAAAAAAAACGATTTAAAACTTTTTCACAGGTCTGAATATCCTATATATCAAGTCTGTAGATAAAAATTTCTTTGAGTATATAGGTTAGGAATTGTTCTCACACACATGCTCACGTTTATAAATATATAGATATATGTATGAAACAAATTCGATCTGGTATTCGATCTGATTTATTTTATGTAATGTACATTTTGTTGCAGTTTAAAAACATTATCTTTCATCTAGCAATTAATGATATAGATATAAAATTTTCAATGATTTTTTTAAAACTGCAACAGAATGTACATTACATAAAGTAAATCCAAGGTAATTTTTTTATTCAATTTAGATTAAATTTTTATACCTTACTTTGTAAAATTTATAAAAGTGCACTTTGAAGATAAATAAATTTCAAATTGAATCTTGTACCTTTATTTTTAAAGCCTATAGTAAAATTTTTTTTAACAATTTTCATGCCTTGGATGAAATGCTTTTCTAACTTGTATATATATATATATATATATATATTATAAAATATATCTATAGTACTAGTGTCGATCTCTCTTAAAGAACTTTGTCTTTTTTGTTTGTTTTTTTTTGTTTTGTTGCAAAGGAGTCACCACTTATTAAGGCCCGGAGGCTACTCGAGGATAAGGGTTAATGAAAGTACACATTCTATTAAACATGGAAGGAAGAGGTAGATCTGATATAAATGTACGAAAGCTATCGCAGTCAGCTATAGAGTATCGATATACTATACGATGGAGAGGCCTGTCAAAGGGCTTATCACATTTTGTTCATAACGAAAACATTCAGCACTATGGCCTGCAAAAATATCTGAATATCTTCGTCGACATTCCCCAATAAGGGCGTATCAGGCGATTAGGAATAAAGTAACTCCTTCTTAAGGTTGAAGGCAAAGCCATGGATGGCGGGTCTATTAAAACTGTACAGATCTAGAAATATACCTTAATCAACAGGCAACAAAGCATCTCAACAATGACCTAGACTCTGTTGGCTTTAATACTGGGAAAAAGTTATTCCAATCTTTAACATGGCAGACTAACAAAAACATTTTAACATCTAGATTGGCAGACCGACGAAAACGCTATTTAAAATGTAAACAGAAGAAATCGATAAAAATGCTACTTAAGACAGACCGTTGAAAACGCTATTTAATAAATTAATCAGAAAAGACTAATGAAAACCTTATTTCAAACCAAAGTGTGGCAGAGTGACACAGCGATGTAAAATACCATTTCAACTCTAAGTGAAACAGAGCGTATGGCAAGGACAGCAGCAGCAGTAGCAGCAACAGCCAATGTATGCAAAGGACCGAGCTGTGTGCAAAATAACGTCACAAGTGGAAGAAGAAAAGAAAAAGACGATAAAAAAGAAAAACGTGATCCAGAGAAAGGAGAGAAATAGACGTGTTACACACATCAGTGATACACACATATCCTAAACATGGTCGGACAAAGACAGAGTACTATCAGTTCGACACGGCAGAGGCTTGTTAAGCATATTGGAGTACGAAGCGACTTTTGAACAAGAGACAATGCGATATTCTGGAAAGCACCTGTAAATAAATGCCTGTTGTTTCACTAAAAAAAAGAGTGGATCGAATTCTTTCCTTGTCTTCGTTTCCCTAAAAGAGTGTTGGCATGTAACGACTAAGAGGAAGAGATCGGAAAATGATTTTTTAAAAGTGTTCCTTACAGACATGAAAATGCTATTTCAAACTTAAGCATGACAAATAATTCGACTTAAAGACGATGGACGTATCTAAGAATAAGATGCGGCTATCCCATTCGATCCTTTAAATGATAGAAATGTTAGCGTGACAGACTAACGAAAATATTTTAACTTTTAACGTGACAGACCAAAGGAAATGATATTTTAAACTGAACCATGGCACTTAGTCTTTTATAAAGCTTAGTCATATCTGTTTTACTACTGACTTATAGCTGATCAAAACCAAGAGCCACTCGAGGATGAAGGAGACTAAAAGCTAAAAGATGACAACTTTTGAAGCACGGGCGTTGATCAATGGTAAGAAATTAATACTTATATTTTTAACAATAATTTGTTCACATTGGACTTGAAGATGACCTAGTTGTAATTAGCAGAGAAGCAGTCCTGTAGCAATTGTACCCAGTTAAAGATATATGGTTATTTGAGCAACGCTATTCCAAACGTTTATGCGATAGCGTGACGGACGAAGTGACGGACGAAGTGACGGACGAAGTGACGGACGAAGAAGAAGCGCTTCTTTAGGTGCGTGCAAATCTATAAAAATGAAAACAAAGTTTCCAAATATTGAACAAAATCGATAAAATCAAACCGATTAATCGATATCCGTACTGATGAGGCTAATTAAATGCGTCAATGCAGAAGAAGTGCTTTTTGTTGTACTTTACACGTTTGGTGGTTCATTTTTTTGTTGCTTGTTTATTTTATTTTGCTTTGGTCATAGTGGAAGGCAGGACGGATCGATGTTAATAAAATTATCGATACTATTAAGAAATCCTAAACAATAAAACTCGCGAGCTGTAAAAAGTCAGCACGGCGCCGAAACCCCAAAGCCTGACAAACTCGACATATTTCGAAATCGACATTGACTACAAAAACACAATGTCATCAATGAGCTTTCCACGCCGGTGGCTTCGAATAAAATAAACCTCGATACTACTACTACTACTACTACTACTACTACTACTACTACTGCTGCTGCTTATAATAATAATAATAATAATAATAATAATAATAATAATAATAATAACTAGCGGGACCTGTGGGAATTCCACAGCGGAATTTTTCATATGTAATTAATTCTTGGATATGGTACTAATTATGTTAATAATTTTTCATCATTTGTAACTCACCATTTCGCACACCTTACTAAAATAATAACTTTGATATATTGTATAGGCTGATTATTTCATTACAAACACACTCATCAATTAACTCACATTTCATCGTTTTTCATTCTTGGATATGTTACTAATTTCGACAATATTTTTAAAAATATTTTTAAGCAACATTATCGCACAACCTTAATAAAATAATAACTTTGATATATTTGCTAGGCTGCTTATTTCATTTCAAACAAACAAATCAATTAACCTCCATTTCATCATTTTTCATAATTCTTGGATATGTTACTAATTTCGACAATCATTTTTCATAATTTATACCCACATTATCTACCCTCTCCTTAATAAAATAATAACTTTGATATATTGTTTGGGATTATTATTTCATTACAAACACACTAATGCATGAAATCACATTTCATCATTTTTCTTAATGCTTGGATATGTTACTTATTTCGACAATCATTTTTCATAATTTTAACCCATATTTTCGCGCCTCCCTCTTTACAAAATAATAACTTTGATTTATTGTCTAGGCTGATTATTTTATTTCAAACACACCAATAAATTAACTCACATTTCATTATTTTTTATAATTCTTGGATATGTTACTAATTTCGACAATCATTTTTCATAAGTTAAACACACCTTATAGCTCCCCGTTACTAAAATAATAACTTTGATATATTGTCTGGGTTGATTTTTTCGTTACAACATACTAATCAATTAACTCACATTTCATCATTTTTCATCATTCTTGGATATGTTACTAATTTCAACAAATATTTTTTATCATTTAAACCGACGCCATAACCCCTCCCCCCGTACTAAAATAATAACTTTGATATATTGTCTGGTCTGATTATTTCATTACAAATACATTATTGCATAAAATCATATATTATAATTTTCCATACTTCTGGGAGATGTTACTATTTTCGACAATCATTTTTCATAATTAAAACCATCCTTATCGCCCTCTCTTACTAACATAATAAATTTGATATATTGTCTTGACTGATTATTTTATTATAAACACACCAACCAATCAACTAACATTTCGTCATTTTTCATAATTCTTGGATATGTTACTAATTTCTAAAGTAATTTTTTATAATTTTAGCCCTCCTTATTGCCTTTCCCCTTACTTAAATAATAATATTGATGTATTGTCTTTTATTATAAACACACACATCAATTAACTCACATTTCATCATTTTCCTTTATTCTTTGATATCTTACTAATTTCAACAATATTTTTTATAATGTAAACCATCCTCATCGCCCTCTCTTACTAAAACATAACTTTGATATATTGTCTGGGCTGATTATTTCATAAAAAGCACAACTATTTATTAATTTACATTAACTAATTTTTCATAATCCTCGGATATGTTACTAATTTCGACAATCACTTTTTTTAAATATATTTTTGCTCAAATTAATAACCCCACACTACTAAAATAATACATTTGATATATTTTCTGGGCTGATTATTTCATTTCAAACACACTAATCAATTAACTCACATTTCGTCATTTTTCGTAATTCTTGGATATGTTACTAATTTCGACAATCATTTTTCATCATTTAAACCTACATCATCGCCCCTTACTAAAATAATAACTTTGATATATTGTCTGGTCTAATAATTTCATTGCAAACACACTAATTCATTAAATCACGTATTATCATTTTTCATAATTTTTGGATATGTTACTAATTTCGACAATAATTTCTCATAAGTTTAAGACACCTTATAGCCTTCTCCTTACTAAAATAATAACTTTGATATATTTGCTGCGATGTTTATTTCATTACAAACACATCAATCACATAACTCACATTTCATCATTTTTCGTAATTCTTGGATATGTTACTAATTTCGGCAATCATTTTTTATAATTAAAAATCCACGTTATGCCCCCCTCCTACTAATATAATAACTTTGATACATTGTCTGGGCTTATTATTTCATTACAAACACACCAATCAACTCACATTTCATCATTTTTCATAATTCTTAGATATGTTACTAACTTCGACAATAATTTTCATAACTTAAACCCACTATCTCGCTCCCCCTTACTTAAATAATAACTGTGATATATTGTCTGGCATGATTATTTAATTACAAACACATCAATCAATTCCGGGTATTCTCATAGTATATATGTTTCACCTATCTTATCCAATCCCGGGTGACGCCGCATATTCTGCTAGTATATATCTTTCACCTATCTAATTCGATCCTGGGCGACGCTGGATATTCTGCTACTATATGTTTTCCACTTTTCTCATTCAATACTGGGCGACGCTTTCTGCTAGTATATATTTGCACTTATCACATTCAATCCCGGGTCTGACTTCATGTCCGCCACCCCACTGTTAAAAAATATACATGAAATAAAGTAATGTTTTACTCGTAAACTGTTTCAGCCATTTCCGGGACTGGCTTTATATCCCCAACCCCACTGCTAAAAATATACATGGCATAATGTAATATCTAAATAGTAAACTGTTTCAACCATTTCCAGGACTACTTCATATCCCGCAGCTCACTGTTAAAAATATAATGAAATAAAGCAATGTTTAAATCGTAAACTCTTTCAGACATTTCCGGAACCAACTTCTTAACTCCCATCCTACTGTTAAAAATATACATTAAATAAAGTAATGTCCAAAACGTAAATGGTTGCAGCCATTTCCGGGACCGACTTCATATTCCCCACCCGACTGTTAAAAATATACATTAAATAAAGTAATGTTTAATGCTTAAACAGTTTCACCCATTTCCGGGACTGATTTCCTATCCCCTACCCCACTGTTAAAAATATACATGAAATAAAGTGTAAACGGTTTAAGTAATTTTCAGGACTGACTTTATATCCCCCACCCCACTGTTTAAAATATACTTGAAATAAAGTAATGGTTAAATCATAAACTGTTTCGGTAGCTTTTCGAAATTAATACATAAAAACATTAACACGGTTAGGGATTAGGCAACCATTGCTTCAAAATGAATTTATGTAGTATCAGTCTCAGCATTCCAGTGACTTAAATCCCCCCTTCTTTTGGTCTTGGTTAGTGGAGGAAAATCCTTCATTACTGATACAATTTTTATTTTTGTTATTGATCAGAGAGCTGGTTTCCCCAAAAATTTTTACCCGACCTCATGTCCAACTCCGTCTTTGTGGTGAGGCAAGTAAAAAATAAAAAATAAAAAATAATCAGAAGGGACATTTTCCAGGGCATCTTATAATTAATCAGAAGAGACATTTCCAGTGCATTTTATAATTAATCAGAAGGGGCATTTTCAGGGCATTTTGTAATTAAACCAGAAATTACTTTTCCCAGTTACTTTTGTAATATTACAACTTTGTTACATTAAATGTAGTACCTATTCACAATGCCTCCCTACGGGACAGATTTAGATACTAGGGTCGTTTGTTTAACGTGGAGAAAAAATTGTCTTAGTCGGAAAGGATTTCTCCTCCACTAAGAGAGAAGAAAGTGAAATGTAGCATCTGAAGAACAGTTACTACACTTTGATCTTAGCCAAGAGGCCAAGAAAGACAAATTATTTTTATTAGCTTTGCCTCAACAGCGACACCAATTTTTTTTTTTTTTTTTTTTTTTTTTTTTTTTTAGGAATTGGAATATTCCACTTTGTTTTAAGGGATGACACGTTTTATTTGGAATATTCCATTTTCCTTTTTTTAGGGATGCACACCATGATAACGGGCGGAGCGATAAGCGTAATAATATAATGATTATCATTATTATCGGTATTATTATTATTATCATTATAATTATTATAATAAAGGGAAGGCTATGCGACAGATGGTAACTCTAAAAACAGTTGAAATCTTAAGGAAAACCCTCAAATGTGGAATATAATCTACACGAGTGACAAACGCTTATCAGTCATATAGAAAATTCAGCAGAAGAAGAAAAAATGCAGCCAAGAAAACTGAAACAGAAATATTGTTAAATAGTAAGCTGACTACGCCCTCCCCACCAAAATAAAAACAAACAAAAAACAAACAATTTGTAGTGCCGACATCAGCTAGCATCACACCAAACAGTCCAAGGGTAAAGGACACTGAGGAATGAAAGCACTAACCAGACCTCCATTGGATAGATGCCAAATAGACTGGGACCTTGGGGAGGCTAATTTTCACCCAAATCACAGTAAAGACCCATGGTCGTTATTAATGAAAAGTCAATGGAAAACGATTGTTGCGATAATGCAAATTCTTTCTTTTTTTTTACACAGTGAACACCACTTATCAAGGCCCGGAAGCCACTCAGGGATAAGGGTTATTGCAAGTACATTACGTTAGTGTGGAGATTTGATGAAGTGTTTACTTAAGGGGGCGGTTCATTAGGAATTTGTTAACGTTGGACTTGAACACATCCAAGTTGTAGTCCGGTGGGAAGCAGGCAGACGGAACAGAGTTCCACAGGCGTGCAGTTCTAAGAAAGAAGCTTTGTTCATGGAATCCACGTTTTGATTTAGGCACAGATAAAGAGTGGGGGAAATTTTTCACAGTGGATTCAGCTAGACGGGTGTTTTTCGTGAAAGATTGACGAGGGGGGACCAGAGATTGGAGTTCAGACGAGCACCTGCCATGGAAATAACGATAAAACAAGGACAGGCTCGCAACGTCTCTTCTGTGGGAGAGAGGGTAGAGAAAAGGGCATCCCCACTAAGCCACGAAGTCTATTTTGTACTCTGTCAAAGCAGGATATGCTGTTTTTAGCAGCTCCTTCCCAGATATGGCAACAGTATTCCATCCTTGGACGTACTTGGCTTTTATATAGATAGAGAATTGCATCAGTAGTGAGATATCTTCTGGAGCGGTAGAAGAATCCCACCATCTTTCCAGCGACCTTGGCAACAGACTTGATGTACGTGTTCCATTTCAGATCAGGAGTAAAGGTCAAACCCAGAAACTTGTCAAAACACGGGACCTCACCCAGACGAGAGCCATCCATCCCAATTGATGCCAGATGGGGATCAGAGCGTTGATGATGTAAGGATAGGAGTTTGGTTTTGGATGCATTAAAGGTAACCAGCCACGTCTTCCCCCACTGAACCACGCGCTCGAGATCAGAGGAGAGAGAATCTGAGAGAGAATTCGTTTGCATTTTGCTTTGAGTTCAGATATTAAATCCGCTGCTCTTTCTAATTCTTCTAAAGTCGGTTGTCTCTATCGCTCTTACTACTTGCTCATACCTGAGGCTTTTCTTTATCTCGACAAATCCACTATCAGACCATGTATGCAGTATTGTTCTCATATTTGGGCTACTTAATCTCTGTCCTATTTGGTAGTTCTTGTAAGGTGCAGGTATCTGTAATGTAATTTGATTACCCCCCTTTCTTTTTCTCTGCGACGACTCCCTCACCGGCATAATGCTGCTAGTCTCAGTCTTTTCTATAAATACTATTATGGCATGTGTTCTTAGGAATTGTCTGGTCTATTCCTTGCTTCTTGATACTTCAGCTCGTATGACTCATTAGTTTAATGGTCTCCATCAATTCGCTGTTTTGCTACCTCATTATAACACAGCTTCCTATTCCAGTAGCTTCTTTTAAGAACTACAAACTCGTGGCGTTCTCCCCCTGCTGACTGTTTTTCTCATACTTAAAATCTCGTGCTTTTCAAAAACCAATATGCTTTTCCTGTACTTGTGGTAATCATCTTTAGCTTTTGCTAATTTCAACATAAAGTGGCTTTACGGCTTTATCGGAGTGATTTCCACAAACTATATTTATACACTACTTAAACATTAAAGATTAACGTTAGGGGTTGTGTTCTTTGAGAGAAGCGTTGATTGAGCTTGAATAAAATAAATACGTATTTCTTTTTTTTTTTTTTTGCCATGTTGCTGTTGGAGCATAGAATCAGTAGAAGTCCGTTTGTTGTTTTTACGGTAGTCTTTTCAAATGTCGGAACGGTGCGTTGGTCACGCAGAATTCATTCGTTCCGTCATTTGAAAAGACTACCGTAAAACAACAAACGAACTTCTACTGATTATATGCTCCAACAGCAACATGGCAAAAAAAAAAAAAAAAAAAGAGACATATTGAGACTGAAGTGTAGCTTCGAAATATATTTATAAATTCCAATATAAATTTCAAACAAAATAAATATCTGTTTATTTTGTAATAATGCGTTGTTTTGGCTTCAAACGTATCTAATACGTATTTATTTATTAAAGATTAAGTTTTAAAAGTAGTAGAAAATACGATAAAAAATATTACTAAATCAAACGAAGTCAATTTAATCAGCTACGTTTTTTTTTTATTCGTAACAAAGAAACCATAAGACAATTTTGCCAATTTTTGTTGACAATCATGAACTACTGACTGTTTTCCTTCCACATATAACCCTAGTCTTTTCAAGACTAAACTCAATGGGCATCTCCTTGTAACATAGCGCGGATGTAAATGCATGCGAAGTGATGTCCCTGCTGGGGAAAAGGACTATAAAAAGAGTAAGCGAGAGATCACGAAGGAGACGAGATAACGTTTGAGATATCAGGAGAGAGGAGATAACGTTCGAAATCTCGTGAGAGACGTAGATAACGTTCGAGATTACGTGCGAAGCGTAAAGGACGCTCGAGAGGACGAGCATGTGAAGGAACGTGACAACAGTAAATAGAGAATGAGGAAATAAACGTTGTACAAAATAAAAAAAGCGAGTTGGAGTTATTTCCTATTATTTGTCTTAAGCTCCTTTGCGACCGAAACTGGATACAGCATGTGAAGGAACGTGGCAACAGTAAATAGAGAATGAGGAAATAAACGTTGTACAAAATAAAAAAAGCGAGTTGGAGTTATTTCCTATTATTTGTCTTAAGCTCCTTTGCGACCGAAACTGGATACAACATGTGTTGTTTCCTTTGCATTTGCGTTAATTATCTTTTGTTATTTTTGTCTCTTTACCTTATGCCTTTTCTAAAGCGAATTAAAAATATAAATAAAATAAATAAATAAACAGATTCTCATGGACACTCATCCTCAAGTATGTTTATAGACTTGATAAACGGTGGCCTATAAGTAAAATTACAAAAGACTAAATGGATATCCGTATGAAATAGAAAACAAATTAGTTTCTTCATATTTAAAAAAAAAATATTTTCAATTCTCCTCAATTTAGACAAATGCGATAGTCTCCGACCCAATGACATAGCATTCTGTACGTTTCAATCCGGAAATTCAATTCATATAGGCAGAGACACGCAGAGAATTTTTTTCATGACAGATGCTGAAGAGAAAAAATCGACAAAAATATAGTAATAGTAGAGCTCAAGCCTGTAATACATTCACCCGAAAAAAACATTTTTCGAACAGAAGTAAAAGGGGCAGCACCCTCTCTGTACGTTCCTACATATAGGACTCCACTATTTCCGGCCCTATTCTCAATCTCAACACCGTAATTCATTTTGCCGAAGCCAGAACAACCGACAAATAAAGCTTACTTTTTTCTGACCTTCGGGCAAAGATAAAAAATCGCTTTCTCTAAACACCAACTACGGGTGAAGATCAGATGTGATAGAAGAAGGCTGCATCGCGCGGCATTTGACAGAAGATGAATACATGTAGCAAGTCTGTGTGTACGAAAAGGAGCCAAATTTGAATACGTGTTCCCCGCCTAGGTGCGGAACGCGCAGTTCCGTCAAGTGTAACTTTATCTTTAGCCTCTTAGCTGACCGAGTGAGTGCTCCATCCCTCCCCGATTAGGAAGCCTCCAAGATCCCCACCCCCTCCTAACTGCAATATTTTTTTTTCACGCCTCCCTCTAAATTTCACCCATCTTGGAGAGAAAGATATCAATCACTAACCACCCCCTCCATCCCATACCCCCTTTCCCTTCCCCCCTCTCCACATTAAAAAACGATCTCATGCCTAATTTGCTCTCGTGGGCAAGCAAATAAATACCATAAAGCTTTTTTTTTTTTATTTTTGAGTTGAAACGTTAGGTGTTCTCTGTAAAAGTGAAAGTTTAAAACGCACACAAACAAATCTAAAGGTCTACTCTCGAATTGTTTTGACAATTCTCAGCAACAAACAAATCTCTTCAAGTGAACCGCCTGACACTAATGAAGCCGATAATCTATCCATTCGCCGTGGTCCTAACTCGTCATGTCAATTTTATTGTCTGCTTTAGGATTAAAATTATTACTTATTTTATATAGAGCGAAAGTTCGCACAGTCAAAACAATGCTCCTTTGCATAAGTGCACTATTGTCATCGCACAAAAATAACAAGATTATATCCTGTAAAGAAACGCTTAACGTTCAAACCATTGATGAACCACACACGACATTTACTCTAGCTTACTTAATGAACGAATTTTGAGAAACTATTCGATCAAAACAGAAAAGGGTGAACAAGAAAGATTCGAAGAACAGCAGATGAAAAACGTGAAAAACTCACTCTAAAACCCACCACTCCTCCCAAACATCACACACAACATCATCCTTTAAAGTTTTTTGTGTTTCTGACCTGTCGCTGCTCTTATCATTCTTATTCACCTTTCTTGCTGTACCTGCGTTTTTGTTAATAAATAATTGTCTTTGAAGAGTAACCTATGAAACGAAAGACAATGTTTTTCGTTAAGAATATATATATATATATATATATATATATATATATATATATATATATATATATATATATATATATATATACTAGTAAAAGTACCCGGCGTTGACTGGGTTCAAAAACAGCCTACAGAAAATTGACTCTGATTTATGAAAGTATGATAGGTTATGAAAAGGAAGGGTTTTAAAGAGATAGCTTCGAATTTGGGGGTATCAAAACCAAAGCAAAATATGATGAAAGTAAAAATAAAATAGATAAACCCCATAATTTATTATACCATACCTGTTCACACTGAAACACTTATCACAATATTCTGTGGATCTATATTAAAAAAGCTTGTTAAACTTTGTAACATATTTCCATTCTATGGAGGTCAGGCGCGAACGAACACCCCATAATTTTATTATACCATATTTCTTAAAACTGAAACATAATTATCAAAGTATACTTACGCAGATAGATATTAAAATATGTGTGTGTATATATATATATATATATATATATATATATATATATATATATATATATATATAGATATTAGTGATGGGACGATTCTAATATGTTTCCCGATTCCGATACAATTACCAATTTCGTACTAAATAACCAATTCCGTGCTAAATTCCCAATTCCATAATAAATTCCCGATTCCGATAAAATTATCAATTCTATGAATCTCAAAACATTTAACTATAGAATAGATATTTATTCCGATGGTCGTAACACCACCTGTTAAATGTGCAGATATTTTCTCATTTGTGAGGAGGGGGGATCTATAGATTTTAGTTTTACTGGTGGTTTAGAATCAATAAATATTATTATTACATTACTTCTAGCAGTAGAAGACTTTGTTTGAAACAAAATTTAAAAAAATAAATAAATAAAACAACGCATCAGAGGGGCTGTGTCTAACGAAATTTTAAATCGGAACCCCATGGCTAGAAGCCTAAACCTCTACCAATGGACCATCTTGCACGACTGCTTTGGGCACATCGCGATTTACGTAGATGTTATTTATTTGTTTTTAATTTTACGATACGTTTTTAAACACACACACACACATACACACACACACACACACACACACACACACACACACACACACATATATATATAAATATATCCTCATTTTGAAATGAGAATGTATAATTGTGTCAGATTCATCTTTACTTTTGTTTTTTGTTTTTTTTTTAATTACATCACAATGACGCAATTACAACGAGCAATTTAAAACTTGTTATATTACAAGTTACAGGCATCGGAAGAATTATGACGTAAAAATGAAATTTGTATTAAGAACGCCGCTAATATTAACATGACTGGTCGAGTAATTGGAATCGTTGTAGAAAATCTGAACAATCTATAATTGTCTAATAATTGGTAGTTGAAAGAAAGTGAAATTCATAACCATTTTTAAAATTATAATTTAATAGCAAAATTGTTCACACATTTCCATCAATAATTAAAAATAGCGGAGTTCGTGAAAATTTCACGCTGTCTTCTACATTAGTCTCTATGATGTATTGTTCCTTCCTTTTGCAATAATAAATGCCTCCTATTATTTGGAGTTTATGGACTACTGTTCTCATTTTAAGTGTTGAGAGGTGACGGTGGTCAAGTCATTAACGACATCGACTGACGATCTAGATGTCCCAAGTTAGAATCCAAGTTGTCCCACAAAAATCACTTTCACTAAGAATGTTGGCAATCTTCATATAGTCCCTCCCGTAAGTATCCGATGTCTTTCTAGAAATAATTCTGATTAGAAAAATATCGGGGAAACCAATGGCATCAATTGAATTTTAGGATTCGCATAACATTATGATGATCTTCAGTGTTATTTTCATAACGTTTCGGTCGACGTAATCTTCGAGCTTCTTCAGGTATCGGGAATCTTGCTGTCGATCTCGGGAATCCTTTTGCCAATCTCGGGAATTTGGTTTGTCGAATTCTGGAATCTGCTCGGAATTTCGGACGAAGCCTTTTATTTAATCCCCAGGAGTAGCATGGCCTTGTGGCATGATCGGTAACTGAGTAGAAGTCCTCAGTCATTGGATGGACAATTATACTGGACGGACAACCTTATTAAAAAAATGATACAATATGGTAAAACGTAGGAACATTAAATTGCCTAAATTGTGTATCATATAAAACTATGATATTTCATAATGATTACTTATCATTTATATATTTCTTTTTTTCTGTTTGTTTGTCCATCCGTCTGTCAGTCTGTTCCATTTTCTTGGAAAATAATGGGTGTATTTGAGTGAAATTGTAACAGAGCGCATTTAGCAACTGTATTCAAATCACTGAGCCGTGTGCGAAGTGACGTCAAGGCAAGGAAAAAAGAACAATATTATAAAAAAATACGTGTGTACAGACTGTGTGCACAGGACGATCAGGATTATTTCGTTATTTCAAGATGTGAGAAGAGTTATTCCTTGTCTTTGTCTCTTTTGCGACGGAGTCTACAGCGCGTTGGGTCCCTACATGCTATCGTGTGTGTAAACGTGTATAATGTTACAAAATTTCGTTGGACATTTGTTATAATAAGGTGCAGCGAACTAAGTAATGTGATATCCGTTCGATGCATAGTTAAGTATTATTAATGATTAACAAGGATGAGTATTGATGCAAAAATGAGCCCAAATTTAACCATATCCAACCATAAATTTGGCATGAAGCATAGATTCTAAGTCAACGGGTTTTAAATTTTGTTTATTTTTAACAGGTAAAAATATCTAGTTTTATTCTAAAGTTTCATTGCGTTTACGAAATGTAAAAAAAAAATATGTTACGTTCTATTATCTAGTGTATCCATCTGCGTCGAGTTATCTACAATGCGAAGCAAAACGTGCTTGCAGTTATGAGCTATGTTTTAATGAAAAGTTCAAGATACAGTGTAACCCGGATATAACAGACTTCTTATAAGTGATCACTACAACTAATATTATACCCGGGGTCCTGATATCCGGTTTACCCTGTACATTAACACAGGCTCTAATTTGGGACCAGAGAACATTTCTATTATATCCGTTTTCCTCATATTCGGGTCTCTTATACATGGGTTACACTGTAATTAATTATTTAAGACTTCTACCCTGTTATTACTGGCTGAATGAGAACAATCTACCTCATGGATGGAAAAATATTTCAGTTGAAAATTCCGTACAGATTCCCGCGTTCGACATAAAGAAGCCTGAATTCCTTTACTCCTGACCTGAAATGCGACACGTGTATCAAACGCATTGCCAAGGTCGCTGGAAAAATGGTGGGATTCTTCTACCGCTCCAGTAGGTATCTCACTCCTGATGCAATTCTCTACCTATATAAAAGCCAGGAACGGCCAATGATAGAGTACTGTTGCCACATCTGGGCAGGAGCTGCTAGAAGCAGCTTATCCTGCCTTGACAGAGTTCAAAATAGACTTCGTAACTTAGTGGAGGATGCCCTTTTCTCTTCCCTGCAACCTCTTTCTCACAGAAGAGACGTTGCGAGCCTGTCTCTGCTTTATCGTTATTTTCATGGTAAGTGCTCGTCTGAGCGTCAATCTATGCCCCCCCTCGTCAAGCTTTCACGAAAAGCACTCGTCTGGCCGAAACCTCTATTAATAATTTCCCACACTCCTTGTCAATGCCTAAACATAAATGTATACTCCACGCACAAAGCTTCTTTCTTAGAACTGCACGCCTGTGTAACTCTCTTCCGATTGCCTGCTTTCCAGCAGACTACAATCTGATTGTCTTCAAGTCTAACATAAACAAGTTCTTGATGAACCGCAAACTAAGTAATGTGATATTCGTTCGATGCATAGTTAGGGATTATTAGTAATTATTAAGGATGCAAAAATGAGCACACATTTAACCATAACCCTAACCCTAACCCAACCATAAATTTTGCATGAAGCATAGATTCTAAGTCAACGGGCTTTAAATTTTATCTATTTTTTTATGAACCGTCCCCCTAAGTAATCCAATTTAGAAAATTCCACTACTTATGTTTACTACCCGATAATCATATTGACTAATATATATCCATTAATCCTTATCCTCGAGTGGCCCCGGGCCTTGATAAGTGGTGATTCTTGTGTACAAAAATATAACAAGACGCACCTAAACAAGATCTGCCGAAACGGTTTGAAAATAACACAGGTAAGTCGTCTAAATAATCCAAATATCACTAACTGCATTCAATTAATTGTACAACGTGGGACAGAGCAACTTGCTTATTTGGAATATCTATATAATTTAAATAAGTAAGCTGCTCTGTCACACCCCGTATATAATTGCTTAGGCTGTTGCAGTTTTAAAGTTAGTTTCAATAAAGGTATTGTGATTTTTTTCCGACCACAGTTTTTCTAATTTACTTAAAGTCTTTTGCACGTGTCCGTCTCCGTAACACACCGTCTTCAAACTCAACTTCCCTGTTCTCTCCACAATCATTTTCATGCGTCTGGTATAGTCTCATTTGCATAGAAACAGCAAGTCTGCGTTACTCACGCGTGATCTTCAACTCGCTCCCACCCCGCCTGTTAGTGATAATCCAAAATATTTAAGTCAGGGGTATATTGAGGATGATCCAAGATTTTCTAACCAAATTATTCTACGAGGTTAGTATTGTTTTGTGAGAACAAGTATTACTATAGTGGAAGGTGAATACCTTTCTAAAAGAAGGTTGTTTTCGGGTCAACATGGACGACAGTGTTTCCGAAAAATTTAAACTGAAAAAAAAAGTTATAATTAATTATGGTGATATATGTATAAAATAAGAAATATACATAAATTAACTTACAATGGTTTAAAATGTCCTTTCAACAAATCGTCAAAAGCTTTTGCACCGACTTAATAGATACTTCTTGATGTCTATAAAAATAATGCAAAATGTGTGTTTATTTATTTTGCTTTATTTTACGGTATATTTATCAATTTCGGCTAATTTCAGTGATTTTCGTAAAAAAACGTTTCTATGCTTTGATTCTGTAATATTTTCAAAGCATCCTAACGTTCACGCGAAAATAAAGATATATTATATGTTTTGCAATCAGTCGAATTGAGGAGGTCCTTGTTGAATAAGAAAGTTTTAATTTTTGCTCAGTCTGGACTGTACCTATTAAGGGAGTTGCAATTACCATAGTTAAAACCGATCTTCTTTCTTACTTTATCGTATTGGTGAAAAAAGTGTTTTTTGAAAAAACTGTAAATATTTAACCATTATTTTAAGACGATTGGTTTGTTGTGTTTTTAGAACATATTAGCCCTTATGACGTCATTTTATAAGTAAACTTGCAAAGTGCTACATTGCAACATTATAATCACCGCTTAAATATTACATTCGCCATTTAACTAATAACATCCGCCATTTAATTAATTACATCCGCCATATAAACTATTAAAATATTATCTCAACCAATGAAATATTACATCCCCTATTAAAATATTACGTTTTCCATTTAAATATTACATCCACTATTTAAATATTACATCAACAATTTAAATATTACATCCACAATTTTAATATTACATCAACAATTTACATACTACATCCACAAGTTAAATTGTACATTCACAATTTATATATTACATTCAAAATTTAAATATTACTAACACCATTTACTCGTTGGCTATGTGTACAATCCCAAGAGCGATAGGAGCCTTCTATCATATCTGAAAGTGACACAAAGTTCAACGAGCGAGATTGGAGATAAGCAACACATGCTCTCTACCGATCCAAGTTATGACAACATGTCTATTGCCAGCACCCTCAAATGCAAAACCCGACCGTTCAACGCTTGAGGGCACAGCTCAACGAAATTTCCGGCCACGGTTATGGTCTTTGGTGTGGTTTCAAGTGAGGGGTACATCATGCCATCTCATAGCTCCAAAGTCGGCTTGGAAGTCCACACCAAAGTGTATCTGGACGTGCTGAAGAGTGTGGTGATCCCCTGGTGCAATCAGGTGGCCGCTGCCAGCCCCTGGGTGTGGCAGTAGAACTCGGCGCCAGCCCACAAGTCCAAAGAAACCCACGCTTGTCTTCAGGAGTGCTACGACACTGTACTCTTTTCTCACTTGCCCCCTCCTACCTCGACCTGAACCGGCTGGACTACTTCGGTTGGTCATACGTCGAGAACATCACCAATATGACCTCCCACAAAATCCAAAGGCATCCGAGTCTTCGCCAAGCTCCAGCCGGCGCTGTTAGAAAAGACATACTCCCAGTTCCAGACCCATATCGAAGCGATGCTTGAGGCTGAAGGCTGCTACATTGAATAGATGTAAGCTCTATTACATAATCAAGTTACCTGAATTGATTTTTTTTCAATAAAAGTTTTTAAATAAACCTGTAGTGTTCTTTTCTTTGGAACGATAAATTTATCGTTTCACACTGTAAATATGATTTGAATTTCTTTCACACATTACACTTCTTATGATGAAAATTGCAGCCCGTTTTTACAAGGTTCTGATGATAGTCGCTGAGAATATTTTAAAATAAAAGGGAAATATAGAAAGAACTAATTTAAATGGTGTCAACAGAAAAGCATTGCCGAAACGGTTTGAAAATAACACAGGTAAGTAAGTAAGAAATTAAGCGGTTTGAAAGATAGAGTACAAGTGAGATAATTTCATCAGAGCACATTAAAAATAAAATTATATAAGGCATATTAGCAAGGAGACCCGACGTTTCCCGGGATTGAATGATGATCAACGAATATTTCACACTCCTATATTTTTATTGTCACCGAAATCTGTGACATCGCCCGAGAGGAAGCTGCACATGACTCTATGCAGTAACTTAGTCCAATGTTATTTTACATTGCACTCTGAAGAACCTACTGTTTCTTTTATAACATTATTTTATATAAACTTACTTCTAGTGAAATGAAAAAAAAAACATTAATAAATGTACGTGCGGCGTTTGAACCTACAGACTATGTCATGCAAGAATACAAAAAACAAAACAAAACAAAAAAATCACGTAAATCAAGTCCTATAAAATTTTTTGCAGTTAATGAAAAAAAAAAAAAAGAAATTTACGTGCGAAGTTTGAACCTACAGACCAAGTCATGCAAAAAACAAAAAAACAAAAACAAAAATCAAACAAACAAACAAAAAACACGCTATCCACTTCCCCACAGTAGAATTTTCACGGCCCATTGTTCTATCATTGTTGCTAAGCGACGACATGGAAAAAATGACTTTACCGACGGTAGAGAAATTAAAATAACAGTTTCGATTATGGATTATCGTAATTATCGGGGGTATACTGTGAAAAAAATTAAATAAGATAACTCACAGACTTATACACTAAAGTTCTGTAAATTTTAAAGAAAGTCTGTTCAGCTGTTTCAGAGTCTATACAGAACCAACTCACACACACAGAAACAAAGTTGGATTTGTATAATTGTAGAGATGGGGAGACTGACGAAGCAGAAAGTTATTCTCTTCATCTTTGATGGAACGTGTAAACTAGTATCTAAATATTACATCATATATAAGTAATATAACCCAGACAGGAAATGACGTCATTTTCGTATGAGTGTATTTCAGAATTGTATGAATCTGCCGACGAAAGAGATAGAAATTTGACATCAAAGGGAGTCCATTTCTAAATCTGATGTTTGTAGAGGCATAAGTTTGGCACCACTGAAAGAATAAACAGCCATTGTTATTTTGGAATGGACGAACAGCGGGAATTGCTAACGATCATGGAAATGTCCCATTTTTCCGGGTACTAATGAGTAATCAAATCGTGGGGTGCCTGTAATGCCTGTGGCTAAAATATATTTGCCGTTAGCTAATGACCACGTGATCAAGCGCGGTAGAAACAGACCGGATATTTCTTGATACCTTGGATGGAAGAAGTAGCGATATATAACGAAACAACACACATTTATTTATCTATCTATCTATAAACTGTAGGAACATATCGCTTAGTATTCCTTTCTATCTATATATCTATCTCTTTGCATCTCTCTCTTCCTCTCTCACTCTCTCTCTATATACATACAATATATATATATACATATACATATATACACACACACACACATATATATATATATATATATATATATATATATATATATATTTACAAAAAGAAAATATATTGATAATAGAAAAATATATCCTGGTGTATACAGATTTATTGATCAATTTCAAACAAGGGAATACTCTTCAGTAAGGGCTATGAAAGCTTTTTATGCCAGACATTTCGAAGCCTAATGTTTGTCATCAGAAGAGTAGGATAGTTGCTAGGTAACAAGATAATGGTGCGACGTCCAACAATGGGTATATTAGGTGATTTTGTATACGCTGTATATTAGAATGAGAGAGAAGGTTGACTAAGGGGATTATTGGATAATTTTGATACTTTTAATATGTTAGAGAGTGATTTTAGTAGGATTGGGCAATAGAGGATTGAGTACGCTTTAGGGATTAGTTACTATATATCAGGGAATTTTATTAACAAATAAATTAATTAATTAATCAATTAGGGTCTAATGAAAGTGACATATTCCGGTATAGTAAAATAAAGTAAAATAAAGAATGAAGTAAAAAAGGGAAAATAAGTGTGGAAGAGAATATATATATATATATATATATATATATATATATATATATATATATATATATATATACTACCAAAAGTACCCGTCGTTGACTGGATTCAAAAACAGCTTGAAGAAAATCGACTCTGATTTATTAAAGTATGATAGATTATGAAAAGGAAGGGTTGTAACGAGATAGCTTCGAATTTGGGGGTATCAAAACCAAAGCAAAATATGATGAAAGTAAAAATAAATAGATAAACCCCATAATTTATTATACCATACCTGTTCACACTGAAACACTTATCACAATATTCTGTGGATCTATATTAAAAAACCTTGTTAAACTTTGTAACATATTTCCATTCTATGGAGGTCAGGCACGAACGAACACCCCATATTATTATACCATATTTTTTTAAACTGAAACATAATTATCAAAGTATACTTACGCAGATAGATATGAAAAGTCTTTATTAAAATTTGTGCATATTTCCATTCTATGAAGGCAGACCCCACAATTTTATTATACCATCCCTATTTAAGTTAAAACATACTTATCAAAGTATTATTATGTACATCTATATCGAAAACACTTGTAAACGTTTTTTTTTTATTTTTAAATTTTTTATTTCCATACTTTGTGGACCAGGCGCGAACGCAGACCCCACAATTTTAATAAATCATCATTATGCCAGATCAAACATACCCATTCCTGTGTCTCAATACATATTCTATCATTATATGTGATCAGTTTTCTATAATAGTCAACCATATAGGAGCCTATTCGTGATCGGACACACACAGACGCTCAGCTTTATATTATATATATATATATATATATATATATATATATATATATAGTCATCCACATACAGTACTGTTTCGCTGTTTCACAGCTCATCAGTGCGGCTAGACAGGCAAGTACCTCAAGCCAGGATTGAAACCCGACCGTTTGTACGGCAGTCAAGGCTCCTAACCATTACGCTATTGGCGGCTGCTTGAACGAGTAGTGAGTTTAACGATGTTTTGATATCGTCCGGGATATATATATATATATATATATATATATATATATATATATATATATATATATATATATATATATATATATATACAGTCATCTACATACAGTACTGTTTAGCTGTATCCTTGCTCATCAGTACGGCTAGACAGGCAACTACTTCAAGCTAGAGTCGCAACCCGACCGCCTAAACGACAGTCAAGGCGTCTCATAATTACGCCATACGACTGCTGCTGCGCGGGTAGTGAATCAACGATGTTTTGACATTATCTAAATACCTAAGCTCGATTTTTTTACACAAAGACCATTGCTTAATATGCTAATGACAGTGTATGTATCACTTCCCAATATGTTCAACCCAAGATAGAGATCATTAGTTCTGTTTTGCTGTATCACAGCTAATCAGTGTGGCTAGACAGGAAACTACCTCAAGCCAGGATCGAAACCCAACCGCCCAAACGAGAGTACGTGTATGTGTGTGTTTGACGATTTTAATCATTTTTAAAATAATGTTCCAATCTGATATGAAAATTAATTAAACATATTACTAAGATATTTTACAATTGATCTATTCTTTTGATTTTCTCTTGGTTTGACTGTCAATGCTAATTTAAGTCTAAGGATCGAGTCATTCTAACGATCGTAAACTTGTATGAATTACCAAACTGGTAATCCTTAGTAAAGATAAAACATCCATATGAAATTCAAATTGATAAAACAATATTCTACCTTCATCAATGTGCGTATGTACATCAAATAAAATATGAAGAGTTTCTGTTTAGAATATAATGCGAAGTTGTTTTCTTTTGGTAATAGAACTCTCTTAAGCAATTCCCTTTTTTGGTCCCCGACAAAAGGAGGGGGACCTGTAAATTCACCCTTGTCCGTTTGTCCATTCGTCCGTTTGTCTGTCCGCACTTTTCTCAATAACTACGCCTTGGATTTTTTTTGAAATTTTGCACAAACATTAAACATGATATGAGTAAAAAAAGTAACAGAACAGATTTTCCGGGAAAAATCCGGTTGCCCCCCCCCTAGGGGTGCCTTTCGGGTTAAATGGCTAAAATTGACACTTTTGTGCTTATTAAAATAAAAATTGATGCCTTGGATTTTTATAAAACTTTCTAAAAACTTGTGACTAACTGATTTCTATATAATTTTGTTTGTCTATACTTCACGATAACTCTTTGATATGCCCAAGGGGCTCTTTTAGGGCTGATAAAAAGACTCCATTTTTTTAGACTATTTTACCATATTTGTCCAAATTTTCTGTGTATGTCTATTTAGCAGTTTTGAATGGTGATGAACTCAAATTTAAATATGTTAAGGCCTTGGAGACTTTTGGGACTAAATGGGGGGGGTCAAATATTGAACTTAGTCATTTCTTTTTTTGCATGGTGCAGAACTCAAATTTACATATGTTGAGGCCTAAAACTGCACCGTTTGCTCATTTTCACCAGGATTTGGGTCCCTTGGGGACTTTGGGGGCTAAATGGGGAGGGGGAAAATGTTGAACTTAGTCATTTTTTATGCCTCGTTCACTGTGCACTCACGGGGAAAGATGCATACTTCACTTGTTTTTCTATACTTGACCTTCTCCATTTTTCTCTCCAAATACGACGAATAATATGCTGACATTCCTTTTTGTTCATAATAGACTACTCTTGTATGCTATTGTGTCCTTTCCTTATTATTTTGACTGTTAATAAACACACACATACAGCAAGATTACTAAAAGGCATGTAATACTGTACCCCATACGTGGCTGTTGCGGTGCCTAGATTTATATAAAATCCATCCACCAATCAAAGAGAAAATGGCTGTACATATAAAAATGTGGCAAAAACCCATGACATTAATCCACACTAACGGAACTGTAAAAATCCTTAAAATCAAGACCAGAAGAGAAATCTTCCTAGTGGAAAGCCCATCTCCTTTACTATTCTGCTTGGCGATAGATCTATTAAACACGTTACTCAACAAAAACAGGAATGCCTACAATTTGAGTAAGGGTCGCAAACAAGACGCAAATAAAAGAGTCAACCATCTGCTCTTCATTGATGACCTTAAGCTGTATGCCAACTCTGACGCTGACTTAAGACGGCCCTTGCAGGTCGTATATAACTTCTGCAGGGATGTTGGAATTAAGTTTGGTTTGGACAAATGTGTCAAGTGCTCCATCAGAGCCGAGGAGAAAGTCCAAAGAGAAAAGATACAGCTTGATGAAGATACTGCCATCAAGGAGCGGGAAAAATACAAATGCTTTGGATTAAGAAGAGAATGATTCAATTCAGCACGCGAAGATGAGTAATACATTGGCAGTCAATATTGTGTGAGAAAAATATATGTAAAACAGAAATCACAAACAAAAACAGATCACAGCTATTAAACAACTAGCAATGCCTATGATAACATAAAGCTTCGGTATTGTCGACTTATCTCAAAAAGACTTAAACAGACTGGACACTAAAACGTGTAAAATGTTACCATTTTACACAATAACACACAGAAACCAGTGTACGCCTAGACTGTATCTGCTCAGAAGAGCAGGAGGTATGGGTCTCTCAGAGATTGCCCAATATCTGATGAGCTGCCAAAATCCAAACCTCAAAATAGTACATCAACATCACAAAACAAGAGCCACCAGAACAACCTCAATCGCGAAATTGGCCAGATATTTGGCACCAGACTGTGTTCCAAATGAGATAGAATCAGAAAACAAGTTTGCTATGGAAATCGTCTAAAAGAGTCGACAAAAATACACCAAGAACTTTCGTTACAAAAATCTTGAAGAATAGGCATATCAACAGCGTACCAAGTATTTTCTGGGTCAATTCACCCAAGATTATAAAGATGATGAGGTTCTATGGACTAACTAAAAAGAAGACCGCTCAACTATGATCAGGAGATGATTATTATGGTAGCCAAAGATGAAAGCTTCGTGATCAATGCTTTTAAGAGAATGAGGGTTCAAAGCAATGACAGCAATGCAGATCAAATATAGAATGCAACAGCAATTCCTGGCAACATACCAGAAAATAAATCATACACCATCCAATTTCTGCAGCTACTTACCTAAAAAATGGATCCCTAAAACCTGATATGAAGCAATAAGAAATAAGCAACGTTAATAAAAGTTAATATCTCCGATGTTGCTGGGTTAACCATAGCTTAATCGAAAAATAACGAAATAACAAGGCTTTTTACGTATGACACGAAAAGAAACTGGAATCTTAGGAAGATCTCTATAATTCGAGTAATTATAGGAACCACTGGACTCATGTAAGAGGATTTCAAAAACTACCTGGCAAATATACACGGTGAACCAAGTGCGAAAAAGATTCAATCAATTGCACCCAAAGGGATACTCGGAACTTTAAAACGATTTCTTGGTTGGAACATATAAGATAGCGGGTGAATGTTTGACATCCGGTAGAATGCTCCATACCCAGTTTAAACAAAAAGTAAATTAAAAATAAAAACGAGAAACAAAAAAAAAACACAGTAATATACATAAGAGCAGAGTGTCAAACAAAAAAAAAAGCAAGAGATTGATAGAGAATTGTGTTTGTAGACTGAAGGAAATGATTCTTTATAATTAATAAAACCCCTTTAAGAAGTATTAAAGTTGAGCACTGTCAGGAAAATAAAACTAAATGCGTTCATATAACGTTACCGATTCGCTCGCTTGAATCTGTTAGAGGGTTTACAGTCCTCGCCCGAATTTGGCGTTTATAGGTTGTTTAATATTAATTAATTAATGTGGCAACTTTAGTGGCCCGGAGGTAACGGCTTAGTAAATGGAGTCGGAAATGACTTCGTGGCTGTGTTCGAATCTCCAGAACGGTAGAATTTGCTACTTCCTGGACTGATGATTCCGAAAGAATAAATCACTTTTGTCTGTACGTATAAAGAAATTATATACATATGTATATATATATATATATATATATACACTCCTATAAATCTGGTTTTCTTTTGTGTGTATCGACATTCATATTAAAAATCCTCTTTTCTATTTATTTAAAAAGAAAATACAATTTTCTTATATATGGGTTGTGGAAGTGCATTCACTAGCAAACGATCTAGGTAATTTGCATATTCTTTTAAACATTCATTTTAATTAATTCCCTATTAGTTGCTTCGTTTTTTTAATGGGATAATCATCTTTAGTTAAGTATTACCTGTAATTATATTCATGCAGATATTCTACATGATTTATACTTGCATAATATTTGCGAAAAAAGTTTATAGTAAACACAGAATTATTTCCATATATATTTATGTATGCGTATATATTTTTGTTAAACAAATCTATCTATTATTTTTATGTCCATAAAAGTGTGTGTGTGTGTGTGTGACTGTGTACATTTCCATACGCAATAACTTTGTCAATTTTAAGTCTACAGACTCGAAATTTGATATACAGGGTACTGAGATTTGGGAAAATCGATGTGACCGGATTTCGGTCAGAAATTTAGCGAGTAAGGGGTCAAAGTTTAACGATTTGACTTTTGAGAACTCTACCAAACTCCTCCGACAATTTTTGGTCTAAACACTTGAACTTTTAGATATAGGTTACTTGGACATGGATCTAAGTTAATAAGTTTATTTGAGCCCAAAACAATAAATTTTAAGGGGTCATAATAGGGGTCAAAGTTAAAAAAAATGACCTCTGCGGTCTCTTCCAAATTACTCAAACAATTTCTGGTCTAAATATTTGAAATTTTACATAAAGGGTATTCAGAGATAGGGCAAGCTTTTTCATCAATTTGGGTCGAAAATTTTTAGTTACCAATATATAAATGTATGTCTGTTTGCATGTCTGCCTTAAACTTTCAATAGAGGCGACGGATTTTACTAAGATCAGTATCGTTTTTAAGTTCGACCTTTCATACGACAAATATTGAAAAATTGGCTAAAAACATTAATATCTTTCCCTTCAACTAGGCACTTTTCTACAGGGGGGGGTCACTTTTTTCGCCGATATTTTTGAAAGTTATCCTCTCCTTTCTATTGTCTAACCTTAATTTTAAAAAATGTCGCTTCCGGTTTGGCGGTAGTCCTAACAGCATAAACGTTAGGTTTTACACTGTTCTTTTCCTCCTTTGCGGTACGGGTTTGAGCCTGCCTTCCTACTACCACTTTTTTTTTTGGCTCACCATACACCTCTAAATACCCGGGCAACGGCGGGCTGAAATGCTAGTATATATATATGTATATATATATATATATATATATATATATATATATATATATATATATATATATATATTCTTGGAAGCTTTTTTAACCTTTAAAACTATATAGAAATATACTTATTTAATTTTTATATTTTTATCATTCGTTGGAAAACTATTTAGTCGGTAAGTCATTTAATCACCTGCAATCATTTCATCAACTTGCTTTCTCGAATTCACAATAGTCCCAATCTTAATATAAGGGATAATCAGTTGTTTACCATGAAACAACTGTTTCGGGGATTTAAAAACAAAACAGTAGGGCTATTTTCTGTGTGTGTGTGTGTATTGCCAACTAAAATTCGAAAATAAACAGCACACGTCTACTAAGTTGGTATTTTTAATCAGTGTAACCCTATAAAAAATATCTAAAATATGGAAAAATGTTTTTTTTTCAAATTAAAAAATGTTAAACCTCTGAGTTTAATTTATTCATAACTATCGTCATTTCTCCATGAAGAAAACAGCTTATTTTTAGTACCGCTCTGGACGTCTCCTTAATTTTATTTGTAACTTTCATTAACTCTCTGGAGGCTTCCTAAGTTTTAATTTTTAACTTCTTACGTAAAAAAAAAAAAAAAATACAGAGAAATTTATTTTCTGGAGAGTGGTGATTAACTTCACACTATATTACATCTGTTTAGTTTTTACTCAATACCGGGTAGTCTTGCTTAGCCTATCTCTGCTCTATCGGTGTTTACATGGCAAATGCTCTCCTTGTCAAACTTTCACAAAAACACTCGTCTAGCTAAAACCACTGTCGATAATTTCCCTCACTCGTTATCTGTGCCTACATCTATACATGGATTCCATGAACAAAGCTTCTTTCTTAGAACTGCCCGTCTGTGAAACTCTCTCTGTTCCGTAGGCCTTTATTCTAGATTCCAATGCAACCAATTTCTTGCTGATCCGCCCTCTTAAATAATTAAATTATAGCAAGATTTCACTACTAACGATTACTATGCTATTGTATCGATGAGTACCGTACACTCATTAAGTCTTATACGTCATGACTCCTTTGTACTCGTATGTACATTTGGGATCTATCTTGTGTTTTTAGTGCATATTCTGGAAGACATAATCTGAGGCTTAAAAATAAAATCAAAAATTGACAAACAACAAATAAAAAACAATGTCTGCTTGTTACTCCCTTTAGTTAATCCGCGACATACAATTTCAAAAAAAAAAAATAAAAAAGGCCGAATTCGCGAAATTTGTCTTTAAAAAAAAAGCTAATCTAACAACACTGGACAAGAATATGAAAGGGGTCCCGATATGATGTAGCCTCGTTTATAAATCCAAATAATAATAATAATATATGATCATTGCTGTAATGGTGCCAGAAAAGAACACGCAGTAATTACAGCGGTTCTTCGCCGAGAAAAGAAGTTACGCTACGTAAAAAAGGGATCATTCGAAAGAAACAGGGTAAAAAAAACATTGTCTATCAACAAGTGCCTGACTGAAGAAATAAATCAAATATTGTCTCTTACAATATAATTTTATTATTTATATTGAACTGTGTAGCACAATATTATACTCTGAGTATTTATTAGTACTAATTATTATATCTCAATTGGGTTAGTTCTATATTTAAAATATAATCTTAATGAATGTTTATCATGTTTTCTGCGTGTTATTGTC
>NC_136514.1:50107422-50124922 GCF_053919585.1 Euprymna scolopes | reverse complement strand
GAGGGCAACTGCTATTTTTTGCTCAAGGAATATACTGAACAAAGTCAGTAAGAGGCGTTAAGCCTGCCAGACTTCTACTTATGTGTGAAGCCAGTCGCCTACTCTGTTCTTCATAATTGCTGGACTAATAGTTTTTGCGTACAGATGTTTAATATGGACCAAAAAACTCATCCATAGCATTAATCTGCTGTAGTTTAATGTACCAGCTATTGATTGTAAAAGAAAAGAAACAAACCTATCGTTAATTATTCGGAGTGGTCACATCAACCAACAACAAACAACATGCGTTAACGACAGAGGCAGCTATACATGCAACACGGGAGCCAAATTCTAGTACCGGATTCAACAATAATTCTACATAATTTTCAAACAAAACTCGAGCCAGTTAACCACACTTGTTATAAAACCAAAGTCATTTAATATATTATTGCACTAAGTGTAATAAGAGTGGATATACTGGGGATCTGTTGTAACGATAGAAGAACGATCAAGAAAAACTCGGTTCATTCACAGATAGCACGCCACTAAAAATTACCAAACGAATAGTTTGAAGTGCATTGTATTACAGGAAGACATTAGTTCTGCGACGAAAAAAAAAAAAAAAATAGACACTAGTACAAACAAAATTTTGTGTTATTTTGTATAACTGAAAATAAACATCGTCTGGAAACAGTTGTAAATGACATTTATAACTTTTAATTTGAAAACTTATTTTTTTAAAATTCAATTTTTTTAAATGTATATATACACGTATACAGTATAACCCGGATATAAGAGACCATCATATAAGAAACACGGATATAAGAGAGATTTTCTCTGGTCCCAAATAAGATCCTGTGTTTATGCACAGTGTAACCCTGATATAAGTTTGACCTGGATATAAGAGAGCTTTAGAGGCCTTATAAGATTTTATATCCGGGTTACACTGTATTGCACGCACGTATATAAAATATGGATAATTCTTGAAAATTCCAAATGTTATAAAATGTTAAAAATAATATTAAATCATAATAATTATATAATAATATTAACTTGTATTCGGTTGAGCAAAGAATGATATGACGATCCTTATTCAATCCGAATCAACACTTGCTTGTATTATTAAAAAGCCACCCTACAATGTTCTAATGTAAATTCGTGTCAATGCAATCTCTTGCAATTGCAGTTTATAAAAAAAAATATGTTCATATGACTTCATCGATAGATGCCGGAGATCGATAAAAATACACTGATATCGATAAACTCGTAATTAGATAAAAAACAAAACAAAAATCGAACAATGATAATACGAATTAACAGCGTGTGTAAATGTCAATACAAACTGATCGATTTTCTGATAATTATTTCTATCAATAACAAGTTCTATACATGTTTCGTATCACACGGATTACAGGCTTCATTGAGATTTGCTGTTGTTACCGATTTCCATGCGATTTATTCAGAAAAGATTGAGGAATCAACAAAATATTAAAAAGATATTAAGCCTGTCGTGCCTTCTGTTTTCTGGACGTCGTAGTGTTGAGATACGTCCAATCACGTATATATGAAGGCATATTCGTTCGGATGTCACATTTTAGCTTGAAATGCTACTCGCATCGCGAAGCGCGCAAATGAAATGGATTCATTTCAGTAATCTCTGTTGTGTTCAAAGTTACTTTATATGCGGTTAAGCCATAAAATGTACACACAAAGCTCCCCCCCATACACGTACACACATATATATCCTACCCCCCCATATATATATATATATATATATATATATATATATATATTCTGGCAAAGATAGACTCCCTGTTTTCTGCATCAGCAGCTATTCCAACTAATATTCATCGTTGGCAAATTTTTGAACTTGTGGTTGTATTTGCTTTAGCTCCTAACATCAAGTGGCTCCATGTCTTGTCTGGAGAAATTTACATCATATCGATGCCTCCGTTCAGTCTCGAAAGACAAAGGATATCCCCAGTAGGGGCAGCTGCGAGTGTAATTGTATGGCAAGGGATGCGCAATCACCAACCGCACCTCCCAAAAATGGCACTATTTGAGTCCAGTGACAAGGAAAAGTTAAGAACGATTGGAAACAATGCTGAGATTAGCGGAGAGAACACATACAGAACCTGGTGCTGGCCAGACTCATAGTTGCTTAATTTCGGTGATCTGACGGGAACCGATGCACCAAACGCGATTTTGCTATATCTATCTATCTATCTATCTATCTATCTATCTATCTATCTATCTATCTCTATAGATATATATATATACATATATATATACATATATATTATATATATGCATATATATATATATAATATATAATGTACGTATATAATATATATACAATATTTATATGCAATATATATATATACACAATACACACACATATATTATTTACATATATATGTATATATATTATATATACATATATATATATATATTATATAATATATATAATGTACATATATAATACATATACAATATTTATATGCAATATATATATATATATATATATATATATATATATATATATATATATACAGTGCCACGCAAAAGTATTGGATACATTATATTTTTCTTCATAACTTTAATTAGGGTTCAAGATTTTACCTAAAATTTGGTCAGTATATTCCTATTACTATTCTAACTTATATTTGGGGTTACTTTTTATTTTAAAGTTTAGAAAGTTTATATTAAAGGAAAAATATAAATCAACAAACGCAAAAGTATTGGATACATTGATTTAATATTTGGTTGCATAGCCGTTATTGCGTTCAACAGCTTCCAATCGCTTTCTATAGTTGCACACATATATTTTGCAAAGATATGCAGGTATTTTACGCCATTCTTCTCAGCAGAACTGTTCTAATTTATGAATATTTTGTGGATTCCTCTTGTGAACATTGATCTTCAATATTTTCTACAAATTTTCAATTGGGTTGAGGTCTGGAGACTTACTGGGCAAAATAAGAACGTCAATTCCGTTATTTCTAAGCCATTCTTTGGTTAGTTTGGCAGTATGCTTGGGATCTTGTCCTGTTGAAACACGAAATTACTATTATGTCTAAACAAATCAGCAGATTTCTGGAGGGTTTTCTAAAAGATCTCCCTGTACATACGTCCATTCATTCTACCATTGATGATTTCTAGTTTAGCAGTACCTTTGGATGAAAAACACCCCCATACTATAATCGAACCACCGCCAAATTTACCGTAGGAATGGTATTCTTTTTGTTATAGGCGGTGCCATTTTTACGCCATACATGTGTTGCTGTGTTTCTTCCAAAAATTTCGATTTTTGTTTCGTCTGACCAGATTACGTCGTTCCAAAAAGTTGTTCCCCATATGTTTTAGCATAATTCAAACGCGACCTGACATGTTTAAGCTTCAATAACAGAATTTTCTTGGGGACCTTGATACAAAACCTACGATTTAGAACTCTACTGATTGTATCCTTGCTCACATTAATCCCAGCTTCTCTGAGGTCGATTTGAATTCCACCACGAGTAAGAAAGTTTTTTTTTTACCTTTCTGCTTACCCAGGTTGATTTTTTTTCGTTTAATTTTTTTTATTATTACATTTTCACCCCAAACAAGGCACATTGCCACTTTGGTGTAGGGGGCTACTATCAGGGGAAACATCTACTGGGGTACTATGTAGGGATTTGGGCAGCGAGATGTTGGTTCACGTTGCACTTGAACTTATGCATGTCAGTACAGTTGGGGAAGCAGTGACCTGGAATGGAATTCCAAAGTCTAGCAGTTCTGGGGAAGAAACTACTGGAGTAGAAAGATCTTTTACATCTAGGGATCTCTACAGTGTGGGCGTGGGATTTTGCAGCTTGTCGTGTCTGTCGAGGGTGTTTACGTCGTGGGGGCACAAGTGCTTGCAGTTCATCAGAGCATTCACCATTATAATACTTGTAGAACAGGCAGAGGGATGCAACGTTTCGACGATGGGACAGAGGCTGAAGCTTAGATGCCAGTTTATGGCCTATCAGATTTGCGACTCTCTTTTGAACCCTGTCAAGGAGCGAGAGACTAGTAGCTGATGCACCAGCCCAAATATAACAGCAATATTCCATACATGGGCGAATAGTGGCCTTGTAGAGGTACAGGATACTTTCGGGTGTTAGAAGTTTTCTAGCACGGTAGAGAGAGCCCACCTTCCTCGCAGCGGCCCTGACAATGCTCTCGATGTAATTGTTCCAGCTCATGTTTCCTGTGAACGTTAGGCCAAGGAACTTCCTTGGCCGACCACATCTTGGAAGATTTGCAACAGCTTCACCAGGGTTTTTAAACTTTCTAATAACGTTTCCAACTGTACTAAGTGGTAGATTAAGTTCCCTTGATATTATTCGATACCCTTTTCCTTCTTTAAGCTTATTAATGATTTTTTGACGAATGTCTATTGACAACTCTTTAGTTTTAGGCAATTTTTTATAAATGAACTGGTTGACTTTGAAGGAGTGAGCCAAACTGGAAGAATTTTATAAAACTGTTTTCATATAAAGCTCTCTGATTGGTCAGTGATAATTCGTTTGCATTATTGCAACACGCTAAGCAAAAGTCATTTAAATTTATTTCAGAAAAATAATTTTTTAAAAGTGTTTCCAATACTTTTGCGTTTGTTAATTCATATTTTTCTTTAAATATAAACTTTGTAAACTTTGATTTTGTAATTACTACTCCAAATATAATTTAGAATAGTAATAGGAATATAATGACCAAATTTTAGGTAAAATCTTGAACCCTAATTAAAGTTATGAAGAAAAATGTAATGTATCCAATACTTTTGCGTGGCACTGTATATACAACACACACACACACACACACACACACACACACACACACACACACACACACACACACACACATATTATACATATATATGTATTATATATACATACATATGATATATATATAATGTACGTATATAATATATATATATATACAATATTTATATGCCATATATATATATATACAATATATATATATATATACAATACACACACATATACATACATATGAATATATATATGAATATATATATGTATTATATATACATATATATATACAATATTTATATGCCATATATATACAATATATATATATACAATACACACACATACACAAATATATATATATATATATATATATATATATATATATATATATATATATATATATATATATATATGGAAGATTCTGACACACCTTGAAGAATGAATTACTATTTCTCAGTTTATAAAATACATTAGAAAGCGGTAATCGAGCGGGAATTAAGTCAATTTTGATACTACGCTCTTCACATTACGTTCGAGTATCAACATCTTATTTGTTACATTGTACCATTATACAATGAACTTGAATCTACCTCATATTTGTGTTCCCGTATAATCTATAACGGGTTGGTGGAAGAGAATTGCACCCAATCTATATAAGATTATAAGATTACAGAGTGAGAACTCTGTTTTGAGCTTGCGACGAAATTTTCAACAGGTTTGATGATCGGGAACGAGCTTTCAGCACATATTAACTTGTCAACCTTTGACGAAGGACGTAGAGTCTTTCTATCACCGTATAAAACGGACCATGGAGAGGAAAAAATAATTTTGAAATATATCATCTAAATCCAGGACGTGCGCAAAAATTTGATTCACTTAAAAAGAGACTTCAACCCACCAGGCATTTGAATTGTAAAAAGGGAGGAAATTTTCCGTTTCGATTTATTTTCTAAAAACAAGATGGCCCCAATTTTTCACCTGCTAACACGATTAAAATTGTTTTTTTTAATAATCCAGTAATATTTTGGTAATTTCGACTGCATAATTTGGAGGCTCACATTGTAATTTATTAGAATTGACAAAATAAAAGAAACGGTAGAAACCATTGTTTTGCTTATCAGAAAACTCCATTTATCTACTACAAAATTTTTTTCTGATAGTGCAGAAGCACCAAAAAAAACGTCAAGTAAGAAGTAGTTTTTTCGTGCCCCTAACCCTAACCATAACCCTAATCCCTTCTCATTGAGAGAAAAAAAGTAAAACTACGTTATCTTACCAAAAGTATTTTATTATTTGGAAACTGTTTGGTTGGATTTTTTATTACATGTACATATTTTTGTTTTATGCTGAATATGGAACCGTTGACGAATTGATAAAAACTCTAGCGCTGCGGTACAACAATTACACCGTCATTTTGTACAGCAACAAGAAATGTACCAGAGACAACAAACAGATGTTCACAAACAGCACGCAGATATGCCAAAATGTAAAAAAGCTAAATATTAAACAGCAGGTCATTTTGCAAAAAAAAAAAAAATTTCTGAAGAGGGCAGGGTGAACTCACTGTCAAGACATAAACCTGAGGGAGGAATAACATTACCTGCATATTTTAAAAAGTACGAAACAATTTTTTGCAAAAATGGTGCCATCATGGTCCAATAAAAACTATGTTATTACTACAAAAGTTAGGCGCTGACGCAAGCACGAAATAATCGAATTACATTTTGCTGAATAAACCAGAAGAGATGTCGTTTGAAGAAACTGTAGAAAATCTTTCTGAAATAATTGGAGAATGGCATAGTGTCATACCAGTTTCACAAAAAACACAAAAAAAACTAACGTAAGGCAAACGAATGATGAAAACAGAAAAAACGAACACGTGAAAAATGACTTAAATAAGCCTGTTTCGATATTAAAATTTAAAAAATTGGTGGGTACCTGGGTGTTTTTGGGTGTGTGGTCGGGGGTGGATAAGCGAAGTAAAAAAAAACCCAGAAAAATTAACGTTACGTGAAAAATGGCTTAAATAACACTGGTTCAATATTTAAATTTAAAAAAAAAAAGACATCTTACACCACGATTTGAACCCAAAACATTTAGATAATGAACTAACATGCTAATCGACTGACCTAATTCCGTAGCAATCGGCAAGAAAAGTAAATGATCAGTCTGAACGGTAAAAAGTTAAGACCTTAAGGAAAGCATGTCTAAGTGCCTGATATTTGTACAGGGCTTGACATCAAATAAGAATAAAGTGATTCGATTGAAGACATTAACAATATTAGAATGAGATACGGAGAAAACATCGCAGAAAGTATCAGAAGAATGCCAGAAATTAATTAATATCAGACGGTATAACATGTATTGAAGCAAAAACTGCTGCCCGAATTAATTAAGTCAAACGTGATCATATAGAAAGGAAAAAGAACCTTATGAAACAAAGGAAAAAGAACCTTATGAAACAAAGGAAAAAATGATTGCAAAGCATATGAGAGTTCGAATCATACTACATGTAGGTGTTATTTTAAGGAACAGCATTTGTTTCGAAGACGGAGCATAACGTGTAACGTGTCAATGGGTAGAAAGAAACATTTTCAGAACCCTGGAAGGATAAATGCAGTTTTAGTGACAACAAATAACGGAAAAAGGAAATATGTAGACATGTTAATGGTCGAAAGATTACTTCCTCGCTGGATACAGGGAGTGACATTTCTACAATTGACAAAACTACCAGGAAAAAGATAGGTAAACTTGAATTACAAGATACGGGGAAAATAGCAATGTGTATTTCGGGAAGAAAACTAAAATCCAAAAGAGAATCCGATGCTAAAGTAACACTCGACGACAAAACGCATAAAACCAAGATTTATACCATGTAAAGGAAAATGCAATTTTGTTCGGTACGGACTTAATAATCTTATTTAATTTATGGAAGAAGACAATAGGAGATTAAATGAGTCAAGTATAGGAAATTAAAAACAGATTGCAAAATTTATTAAGGATTTAAAAAAGCGAATTTAATAAAGTTTCCGCTGACGAGCTTGGTTGTAGCACGAAGACTGAAGTGATATTCGAACTTAAATAAAATATGAAACCAGTATTTAAGCCAAAACGAAAAGTTCCATTTTTATCGATGGAAATAATAGACAAAGAATTATGGAGATTTGAAGAAAATAGAGTAATCAGCAAAGAAGACGACTTTGAATGGACATTACCTACAGTTTATATAAAAAAGGAAAACAATCACACAAGGTTTTGCGCGGATTACTCAACCGGACTAACGCTCAACAAAATAGTGATTAAGATTGTAGGTAATTTTATAAGTTAGGCTTTGTTTTACACAGGAATCACCACTTATCAAGGCCCAGGGGCCACTCGAGGATAAGGGTTAATGGGTATACAGTAATATTTAGGTAATAAATGGGATTTTAGCGGAGTCAACATAAGTAGTGAGAATTTTGTAAATTGGATTACTTTGGGGGACGGTTCATCAAGAACTTGTTTACGTTGGACTTGAAGATAATCAGACAGTAGTAAGCTGGAAATCAGGAAATCGGAAGAGAGTTCCACGTGCGTGTAGTTCTAAGAAAGAAGTTTTGTTCATGGAATGTACATTTGGGTTTAGGCACAGATAAAGAGTGTGGGAAATTATTGATAGTAGTTTTAGATAGACGAGTGTTTTCGTGAAAATTTGGCGAAGGGGGGGGGGCATAGATTGAAGCTCTGATGAGCACTTGCCATGAAAATAGCGATAAAGTAGAGACATGCTCGCAACGTCTCTTCTGTGGGAAAGAGGTTGCATGGAAGAGAAGAGGGCACCCCCACTAGGCTACGAAGTCTATTTTGAACTCTGTCAAAACGCCCTCGAAATAAAGTATTATCACCTTCCTTTTTCTTGACACCCTATCAGGCAAAGACGAATCAACAAAATTTCCATTTTTGTGGAAGAGAAGAATAAACTCTAAAGAACAGACAGCGTTCATTCGATTCTCAAGTATCATCATGAAATATTTCATTTAGATGGCTGTCACGTTAGCGAGGTTGTCGCCTCTGGAAGGGTTTAGTTGTTTCTTAATCGTTGGTATAGCAAGTATCAGCAAAAGATGTTCTACGAGGGTAATTTTAAAATGAATGACTCCTAGTTTTTTAACTAAAAAAGTTGAAGAGCTACGAAGACGGGAGCGGTACCATTAAAACGAAAGACTATTTGTGCTTCACAATTTATGTTTTTGCATAATCGTCACGTTCCTTCTGAATGCACTTTTGCCAGGGATGAGCGAGAGTCCTGATGCATCAGTCGTAAAAGACAGCACATTTTAAGGCGGTCCACTATTTCATGGCTGAGATTACGGCGTTGTTATCAGGGAAATGATGACCACATAACGCTTTCTTCGGAGGTCCGAACAAGTAGAAGCCAGCCCAGGACTATATGATGGGTGATATAGCACCATCCATATCTTTGTCACACACTCCGTGGTCTTCAAAGTTGTATGAAGACTGGCATTGTCGTGATGCAAATGGAATATTTACTCTTTTTTCTGGCCTTACTCAGGCAATCCAGGCCTCCAGCTTTGTCAACGGTTTAACGTAACGGTTAGAGTTGACACTCAATTCTGGTTTCAAGAAATCGAGGAGGATGACGCCCTTTTATGTCCCAGAAGACGGTGTACATCACTTTGCAGATGTCTGCATCTTGAACTTCGTGGTTTTCTGCTGGAAAGTATTAGAGGTGCCATTCCATCGACTACCGTTTAGACGCGTCTCGTCACCAGTGATGAAGCGGACCAAAAATCTGTCATCTTCGACTTCGTACTTTTTTTTTTTTTTTTTTACTCATGTTCACCCCTTACAAAGCATATCGCCACTTGGACGTAAGAGGCTACTATTTGGGGCCATGTTTAGGAAAGTTTAACAAAATATTTATGTTACATTTAAACTTCTGCATATCAGTATAGCCAGGGAAGCAGGTAGCAGGAAGGGAATTCCAAAGTCTAGCTGTTCGAGGGAAAAAAAACTATTAGGATTAGCTTTCTGGTATTTAGAGATAACAACGGTGAAGGGGTGACATAGTATTGCTAAGCGGGTTTGTCGGAGGGGGTACAAGTGAAACGAGTTCATCAGAACACATTCCATTAAAATATTTGTAAAACAGGCACAGTGATGCAACATTGCGACGATGAGACAGGGGCTAGAGCTTAGTTGATAAAGTGGGACCGATTAGGTTGATAACTTTTTTTTGGACTTCATCTAAGAGGGAGAGACTAGTGATAGATGCCCCAGTGCAGATGTGGCAACAATACTCCATGAATGGGTGAATGGTGGCCTTGTAAAAGTAAAGTATACTCTCAGGCGTGAGTAGCCTTCTAGCTTGATAGAGAAAACCTGCCTTCTTTGCAGCAGCCTTTGCAATTTCCTCTATGTATTTGTTCCAGTTCATATTACCCGCAAATGTTAGGCCGAGGAGTGTGAAGGTAGAATTCTCAGGTAGGGTGTCATGGATATAGAAGGTTGGAGAGGCGTCTTGTAATTGTTAAAGGAGAGCAGCTTCCTTTTACAATCGTACTGATTCAACAAGTCCTAACAGACGTATATTGCTGTATTCTAGTGACGAAAAACTTGTTTCCAGTGCATTCCCACCCACATTCCACTCAATACGCATTTCATTCAACATATTCGCCAATCAGCGCAGGTGAATTGGCCGAGGCACACAATGTTTTATGGAATTATTGCCAATGAATGACCGTCCGGAGAGGCGCATTGTCACTCAGATCTCTGTCGCCACTATGAAATCGACGAACCTATCTCCTAACTCTTAACATCCACTACATCGGCTTCATAATTGTTCAACAGGCGCCAGTGAATTTTGATCGATTCAATTTTTTTTAGCATGGAATAAATTCAGTAACGCATCTACGCTTCTGACGTACGTGCATAAAAGAGGTTGCTCTTTAGCCGCTCACACCGCCAATATCTGCAACAGAGAGATGAACCTTTCAGGTCATGAATGTATGAATTCAGTCATCATAATAATGCAATTTCCAATCTCCTCTGATCTATTCAGGCGGAAAAAATGAGGCAATACTTTTGGAACGAACTTCGTACATATACCGCACACAATCTGATACCAGAGAGTATCTATTCTGTACAATTATATAAATGCAACCTTTTCTCCGTGTGTGTGAGTTCGTTCCTTATAGACTCCGAAACGCCTGAACAAATTTTCTTTAAAATTTACAGAACTTTAGTGCATTAGTCTGGGCGTGATCTTAGTTAAGTTTTGTTTCAGAATACCCCTAATAATTACCGATAATCGAAGCCGTTATTTTAATTTATCTATAATCGGTAAGGCTATTTTTTCCACGTCATCGCTTAGCAACAATGATAGAACAACAGGCCGTTAAAATTCTACTGTGGGTAAGTTGAAAGCGTGTTTTTTTTTGTTTTTTTTTTTACTACAAAACAAAGAATTTACGTGTTTTTTAAAATGTTTTTTTTTATCTGGAAAGAATTTTATCTCTATCTCTTATCTATCTATCTATCTATCTATCAATCTATCTATCTTCTACTTATATATAAAAGGCACTTGGTGTGTGTGAGTGAGTTTGTCCCTATAGACCCCAAAACGACTGGACCTATTTTTAAAAAATTTCACACCCATGTACCTTATGTGCATGAGAGTGTTTTTAGATATGTTTTCTATCGGAATACTTCAAAAATCGATAATCGAAGAAATCTGATTAAAGAAGAAACAGTCCAATTTTGGTCAAAGTTAACACTTTTATGCAGCCTACTGACATAATTACATTCAAGAAGTTTTATCACCACACAAGCAGAATGGCTCGGTCTATAAAATCAACAGTCGTTCTTTCATAAGATAGAGGGGCGTTAAAAATGAACGCTTCTGTTTAGAGTTAATAATTGTACTTGCGTTTTGCATTTTAAACTTAATTCACGTCATTATATAAAATTTAAAAATAATTTCATAAAATCAACAGTAGGTTCTTTACATTTAAATGTAGCCTACAATGAATTGTGGAATAAGTAATTACGGGGAGATATGTGGAGCTTCCGCCCAGTGCACGGCGGTAAGTTCCTGACTAGAGCAGGGAATCAATTGACTTGATTGACGAATGACCGATTTCACCGATTTCGATGACACTAAAAGTATTAGAAGTGCAGAACATTTGTTAATCCTCTTTAAATCCCGAGCAACGTCGAGTCGCCCTGCTAGTTTATATATATATATATATATATATATATATATATATATATATATATATATATATATATATATATGGTGACTGCCACTTCTTTATAGAAGACGGCCAACCCTCACGATATGATGGCGTGTGAGTGAGTCCGCATATGATTCCACATAGCCCCACCCGGCCTGCACAGTTTGCCGCATATTCTGCAGGATAACCTTGTTGGTGACCGCCCCCCCATACAAAATTACATTTACAAAACTAGAATTGGCCCACGTAGAGAGTATTGTTGCCATATATGTGCTGCTGCATCTACCACTAACGTCTAAGTCTTAGAGGAGGTTCAAATATAGTCTCAAATCTAATAGGTCCCACACCATCGTTCAAGCTCCAACCTCTGTCGCATCTCCGTAATGTTGCATCCCTGTATCTGTTTTACAAGTGCTTAAATTGAATGTGCTCTGATGAAATCATTGCACTTGTGCTCCCTCGAGGTACATACTTCCGGTACACCGCACAAACAGCGAAATTCCACATTTTCACTGTAAAGACCGGAGAGACTATTGCTCTACTAGTATTTCCCTCGCACTGCTACACTCAATTATCTGCATGAAATATTGAGCGGAACATTTTATTTAAGTCAAAGGGGTAGCATGTTCTCGTTCTATCCGCCACGACTGGATAGAAGTCTTAAGTAATTCGCCATTGTATTTTCAGTCACCCACATTGAGGATTGAACTTTCAACCTTCCGAAGAATATATATATATATATATATATATATATATATATATATATATATATATATATATATATATATATATATTGCAATCATGACGGGAAGACCAGTTTTGGTGCTCGTGATTAAAAGTGGGAAATCAAAAAGAAAAAAAAAAATTAATGCGGAAGGCCAGCTGACCGGTTTTGCCCTCACTTTTCTGTAAGCTGGATCGAGAGATTTCCTTCCTTTATTAATGAAATCGAGTGAGATGGGAGACGATACGTTTAAAATAAAATTGGGAGACGATACGTTAAAGAAAGTAGCGATATAGTGTATTAGAAAAGAACACGGGATACAATATATGTCTAAAATAACGATACGTATGATATCACCTAGAGACTGTTTACTTTCAGACCTAAGAGACATTCCCTCTGCTTGTAGAGAGAAGGCTTCTTCAAGCGAACGTGAATTTTCAGGTGATAGTTCGAATGAGCATGGCTCAGAATAGCGAATGAGTCAGTGCTAAAGTTTGTGGCACATGCCGGGTTTTTAAGCAAATGTTCATAGAACTGCTGACTATCAACGCGATGGTTCTAGGTTCTATGCTCGGCCTGGGAGAGGTGCTAGTCTAGCGGCATTGATGAGTTGTGATACAACGAAACAGGACTGTATGTTGATGACTACATATATATATATATATATATATATATATATATATATATATATATATATATATATATATATAAAGCTGAATGTCTGTGTGTGTATGTGTGTGTGTGTGTGTGTGTCTGGTCACGAATAGGCTCCTGTATAGTTGACTATTTAAAAAAAAAAACTGATTACATATAATGATAGAAAGATGTATCGAGACACAGGAATAGGTATGTTTGATCTGGCAGAACGGTGGTTCATTAAAATTGTGGGGTCTGCGTTCGCGCCTGGTCCACAAAGTATGGAAATAAAAAATTTAATAATTAAAAAAAAAAACGTTTACAAGTGTTTTTGATATAGATTTACATAATAATACTTTGATAAGCATATTTTAACTTAAATAGGGATGATATAATAAAATTGTGGGGTCTGCGTTCGCGCTGGCCTCCATAGGATGGAAATAGGCACAAACTTTAATAAAGACTTTTCATATCTATCTGCGTAAGTATACTTTGACAATTATGTTTCAGTTTGAAGAAATATGGTATAAGAAAATTATGGGGTGTTCGTTCGCGCCTGACCTCCATAGAATGGAAATATGTCTCAAAGTTTAACAAGGTTTTTTAATATAGATCCACAGAATATTGTGATAAGTGTGTCAGTGTGAACATGTATGGTATAATAAATTATGGGGTTTATCTATTTATTTTTACTTTCATCATATTTTGCTTTGCCTGGCAAATCCCATTTTTTTTAATTTTCGCACTTTTGCGCCGTTTTTCCCTGGCTAAAACCCAAATATAAAGTTTCGTATGGGTTTGAATATTAAGTTTCATGTATGTAAACCAAAAACTGACAGAGAAGTTTGGTAGGCAACATTTTTTAAGCAATTATATATATATACGCATACATAAATATATATTTTTTTCTATAAACTTTTACGCAAATATTACGCAAGTATAAATCATGTAGAATATCAGCATGAATATAATTATACGTAATAGTAAACTAAAGATGATCATTTCATGAGAAAAACGAAAAAACTAATAGGAATTATTTAAAATGAATGTTTGAAAGAATATGCAAATTAGCTAGATCTTATGTAGATGAACGCAATTTCACGATCCATATATAACAAAGTCGTATTTTCCTTTTAATTAAATAGAACAAAGGGGTTTTAAAACGAATATCAATACAGAAATAACCAAATTTATAAGATTATCTATATATGTATAAAAATGAAATTGTCTGCCTGTGTGTGTCTGCGTGTGTGTACATTTCCTTACAAAACTACTTTATAAACTTTCAGTCTACAGACTCAAGATTTGACCTCGAGATATGACATAAGGGGTACTGAGATTTGGCAAAATCTTTTTAATCGGTTTTCGGACAGAAATTTGGCTTTCAAGGAATCAAAGTTCAACGATTTGACCTTTAAAAACTCTACTATACTCCTCCGCCAATTTTGGGTCTAAACACTTGAAATTTTCGATGTAGGTTACTTGGACAAACTTTATTTAATTTGAGCTCAAAATAATAAATGGTAAGGGGTCAAAATTGGGATCAAAGTAAAAAAAAAAGTTGATCTCTGCGGTCTCTACCAAATTACTCAGCCAATTTTTGGTCCAAACATTTGAAATTTTACAAGTGAAGTGTGTGTGTGTCTGTATGTCTATGTACATTTTCCTACGCAATAATTCTGTCAATTTTAAGTCTACAGACTCGAAATTTGATATACAGGGTACTGAGATTTGTGAAAATCTTTGTAATCGGTTTTCGGCCAGAAATTTGGCTGTTAAGGGGTCAAAGTTCAACAATTTGTCCTTTGAGAACTCTACCAAACTCCTCCGACAATTTTGGGTCTAAACACTTGAAATTTTAGATATAGGTTCTTTGGACATGGATCTAAACTAATAACTTGATTTTAGCCCCAAAGAATAACTTTTAAGGGGGCATAATAGGGGTCAAAGTTAAAAAAAATTGACCTCTGCGGTCTCTACCAAATTGCGAAAGACAATTTCTAGTTTAAACATTTGAAATTTTACATATAGGATATTCAGAGATAGGGCAAGTTTTTTAATCAGTTTGGGTCGAAAATTTGAGCTACAAATATATAAATGTATGCATGTATATTTGCATGTCTGTCTAAAACTTTCGACAGAGGCGACGGATTTTCACAAGATTTGTATCGTTTTGAAGCTCGATCGTTCAGACGACAAATACTGAAAAATTAGCCAAAAACATTAATTTCTTCACTCTCAACTGGGCACTTTTCTACAGAGAGGGGTTGCTTTTTTCGCCGATATTTTCGAAAGTCATCCCCTCTTTTCGATTGTCTAGCCTTAATTAAAACCTACATCACTTCCGGATTGGTGGTGATCGTAACAGTAAAGACGTCACGTTTGTTCCCCCCCGTTTTTTTGTCCTCCTTCGCAGTACGGGTTCGAGCCTTCCTTCCTACTACCACTTTTTTTTTTTTGCTCAACACACACACCTCCAAACACCCAGGAAACACCGGGCACTCATGCTAGTATATATATATATATATATATATATATATATATATATATATATATATATATATATATATATATATGTGTGTGTGTGTGTGTGTGTGTGTGTGTGTGTGTGTGTGTGTGTGTGTGTGTGACAAAGAAACGAAACAAGTTGTATGCTACTTATGATTATAGTATTAACTAGAAAATCTAATCTTTTGAATAACTAAAAACATTTCTTAAATTCTAAACATAATATCCACGGATTTATGTATTTATAAATATCTCTTTGCCAATATATCGCCATTGGCAAAGATATGTTTTGTATGCAATGTAGTATTACCCCATATAGTTCGATGTCTCGATTTGTAATGACTTCTTGGTATGTGGGATCAATATCAGAATCTTAAATTATATATTCGTGTGTGTATGTGTGTGTGTGTGTGTGTGTGTGTGTGTGTGTGTACAATTTAAGACAAGATAAGTAAATATGTATCAATTTATTTGCCACTTCAATAAGAAAAACATACTATAGAAAATGGTGTTATAAACGCTCTTTATACCTACGGCATTTCGAAACCTCATGATTCTTAAAGAAATTCACATATACCTATATTTACTTTATCTTGCCTTTCATGTTATGCTCCACCCTCGTATGTTGAGCTGCTTATATCATGGTGACTCTTCATATAAAGAATCTATCGATATTTTTAAATACACTTGATATAAGAAAGCGACTGAAAATTTACGAATATTCTGCTTTTACTGTCATCAAATCGATTGAGTGCATGCTTTAGTCGGGGATTCACCGCAGTGCTCCGGGAGGAAGTTAATATGCATCCATACAATCATGTTATCCACAATACATTGTAGTCTATATTGTAAAGTGGATTACCTACTTTTGATTTTATGGAATTATAATATTATTATATTACTTTTATATATTGGCTTGAATTAAAGTTTAAAGTGCAAAGTCTGCGTAGCACAGTTCGATTGTGCTCTAATTAGAAACATTCATTTCGAAGGCGGCTTTGTCTTATCAAAGAACCTGCTGTTGATGTTATGCGCCGGACCCTTTGAATTACGCGGTGATAAAACTTCTCAAATGTATTGTGATGTTAGGCTGTATTAGGGTGTTAACTTTGGGCCAAATCGGACGGTTCCTTCTTTAATCGGATTTTTTCGATTATCGATATTCTATATTTATCGAAGGTATTCTTGGTTTATTTATCTGTTCGTCTGTTCAACTCTTTCTCGGAAGCTACTGGACTGATCCGGCCCAATTTTTTAATGGAGTTTTGTTATGATAAAATGCAGCGAACTAAGTTTTATGGTATCCGTTCTATACACAGCTAGAGATTTATAAGGATTAGTCATTGCAATTAAAAGTTGGGCATAAAGCATTCATTCTCAACGGTCTATAACTTTTTTCTGTTCTTAACATGATTAAAAGTTTGTTTATATATATATATATATATATATATATATTTGTAGTCCTGTTTCGTTGTATCACAACTCATCAGTGCCGCTAGACTAGCATCTCTCCCTAGCCAAGGATTGAACCTAGAACCGTCGTGTTGACAGTCGGCAGTTCTCCCACTCGACCATGAAGGCGACGCCCGTAAATAACTCGTCGGAATGTCTATTTAAAT
>NC_136514.1:50087422-50102422 GCF_053919585.1 Euprymna scolopes | reverse complement strand
TGCGGAATGATATGCACTTTAATACGAAGACTTAAAGTATAATAAAGTTTAAAATATCACGGCGCTTTCATTTTTATTCTTTTCTTATTTCATCAAGGAGTTCGCTGTTTGATAAAGAGCGTAAGCCCTCGAAATATTAACTTTAAATTATAAAACTTATAATTTAACTTGCGTTTGGTTTTTCCACAAGGTTATTTCTATTTGACAAATGTGAAAGCTATTCATTAATTTGAACAGGGAAAAACGGCAAGTTAAAATATCATTTAATAAGCCCGGATCTCACATATAGATGGAACTTTTGATAAAACATGCATATTGTTTTATAAAGTATTAACCTTCAAATCGCCCGTGTCCAACTTATAGTCCAATCGGATAATTAGTTTACAAATTACAGATATTTATGTGAAATAGCTGTTCCAAATTTACAAAGCAGTGTAAAAATTTGAATTTCATGTGTTGATAAAGCTTTGCTATTTTTTATTTATAGGAAAATATTGTTTAAGCAGAGCAGTAGCTTAATAAGTGTATATCAGATTCTGCTCCGTCAGAAACAACGAATAAAAGATGACATGATGACTTGAAATGCGAGCATATGAATGTAACAGAGCGCGGACGTGCATATGCAAATGTCGAGCCGTGAGTGAAATGACGTCACGATACTGAGAAAAAGAAAGAATATAAAAATGATAGAGATCACGTGAGAGAGGACGATCACGATAGAGACGTGGGTGACACATCGCCCGTAACAAGAAGTGACACTTGGCGGGAGAATCAGGAAACAAATGTCGTTGTTAAAAAACACTTGAGTTATTACTTGTTCTATGTTCCTTTGCGACTTAGACTGCGTACAACGTGTTGGGTCTCTTGTGTAAAAGCATGTAACTTAGAGTCCAATCGGATAATTAGTTTACAAATTACAGATATTTATGTGAAATATTGATCTTGAAAAACAAATTATACTATTGATCTTGAAATATTGATCTTAAAAAACAAATTATACTAAAAACCAATCATACTATTGATCTTGAAATATTGATCTTAAAAAACAAATTATACTAAAAACAAATTATACTAAAAACAAATTATTCTATTGATCTTGATAATCAAATTATACTAAACACACAGGGCGTCCAAATCCGGCAGTTTTTCTTGAAATATAAAAAGGGACCACAAACTCCGTTTGATTAATAATATATTGCTAGTATTAAATAACAGAGTAGCTGAAAATATCATAAGACATTGTATTCACCATTTTGCACGAGCACTTGCAAATGAGAAAGCTATGTTCAGAGTGGATGCCGCGTTTGCTCATAGTCGGTCAAAACGTCGACGATTCGATGCGTTGTTTGAACGCAACAATAGTTTTTGCGTCAATATCTGACAGTGGATGAAACACTGATCCATCTCTTTAATCCGGAGTAAAAATAGATAGACAGCTGAGAGATCAGCAGTAGATAAAAACCGTCCATCACAACCAAATACGCAAATATTGTGTTAAATTATTTTCCTTTTCAGTGTATATTTTATTGTAAGGATTTAAAAACAACAGTGAATTTTTGGTTAGAAAGTTGAAAATTAACATTTTTTTGTTCTTCTTAGTTAAATAATTTTTACATGGTATTTTTCAGTCTGTTCTCTTTAATAATACATTTGTTTCATAGAGTGTCATCCATATATTTTGAAGACTAAAAGTTTAGGCTCAGTTGTGACCTGGCGGTAAGAGTCTTGACTTATTGTCTTCGTCTTGAATTCGTAAAATTCCGTTTAAAATTATTTTTCTTACGTTTTTGAATTTTTGAGATGAGGATTGGTTATTATTTGGATCCATCAGACTACCGTTCTTATCGTGTCATTTTCAACAACGTTTCAAAATTCCCGAGTTCAACCGAAACATTCTCGGGTTCGACAAGATGTACCTGAAAGTCGGAGGTTACCTCAACCGAAACACTGTGAAAATGATATTTATTTTTCTTGTGTATAAAAGGGAATATCTCAAGTTTATTATTTCTGTCAATATTTTATGAAAGCAGTGTTGATATTCGTTAAAACGTATTTATTAAGGATATGAACAAAGCTTGTTTCTTAGAACTGCACACCTGTGAAACTCTCTTCCGTTTACCTGCTTTCCAGCTGACTACAATATTGCCGTCTTCAAGTCTAATGTAAACAAATTCTTGATGAGCCGTTCCCCTTAAGTAATTCGATTTACCAAATTTACACTTCTAACGAATACTATTATATTGTCCTTTTCCGTGAGGTCCTGGATATGACCTAAAACTATATCCGATGGTGAGGCCCCAGCTTGCGGGCCTTGGGGAGTGTGGAGCCACCCTTTAATTGCCATTGCTCTCAGGTCCACTCTGAACCGGAGTGGTAGTACCTGTTAGGGTCCCAACTATGGGTTAAATAGAATCCGACTTAAAAAACAAATATACCCCATTAAAAATCGTTTCTCAAAATAACTAGATTCGGCATTAAATAACCTGAAAAAGGTTGATATGCCATAAAACAAAAACAACCAACCAACTTTTTCCGTGAACAAAGCTTCTTTCTTAGAACTGCACACCTGTGGAACTCTCTTCCGTTTACCTGCTTTCCAGCTGACTACGATATGGCCATCTTCAAGTCTAATGTAAACAAGTTTTTGATGAGCCGTTCCTCTTAAGTAAGTCACACTTCTAACGATTACTATGATATTGTCCTCTTGACCACTGTAAACTCTTTACCCCTTATCCTCGAGTGGCCTCTGATAAGTGGTGATTCCTTTGTAAAAAAACAACAACATATTTCCATATAAATATCTATGACATCATGTGTAAATTGAACTTTGTATATTTTTTTCCAAATAGTTTTGAATTTTTGCATCAACAAGTTTTATAACACTTACAAAATTTATTAATCAGTTTTTGATATCAATGCGGAATACAAACCGTGCTGAAATAATAACGTTGCTGTTTAGAAACCCATTTTAACTAAATTTTGCAACAGATTTTTCTATAAGTTGGATTTTAAAATATTTCTTTATTTGTATTAAAAATATTCTTTAATTTAAATTGTTTTTGTTTTTAGGTTTAAAAAATTATCTTTCGTTCTGTTTTCATTCGTTTGGATTTAAAAAAAATACGCATCGTTCGTTTACATTTTTCAATATTATTTATACTTCGTTTTCATTTTCAAAAAAATACTTATCGTTCGTTTTTATTTTGAAAATTATTTACGTTAGCTTTTTCATTTCTATTTAATTATTTATTGTTCGACTTTAATTTGCTTGTTCTTTGTCTAAATTAATGATGCTATTTTTGGAGTATTTGATTGCCTCCTGTTTAAAGCATACGTAATGTTAAATATGTAAATATTTTTTAAAATTCATATTGAATAAGTTAAGTTCTTCTTTTTCTTCTTTTTAATGAACTTTTACAGTAAATAATAAAGATGTCCTGAGTAAAATTAATTTCCCATACAAAAAAGTTCGCACAACATTAATATCTGTTAACTGTTTAGTACATGATCCTAAAATTTAAAAGAAGTATCTGAATTTTCACAGATGGATTCCACTCTTTCTCTCCCTTTTGCATAAAACTAAATTAAAGTGAATATAACCCACATTACATCTATAATCTGTGTTCCAAAATTCATAATAATCGTTAATTAGTCTAAGAGAAAATCCTGTACGTACAAATACAGGGTGGAACAAAAAAATTATCGCCCAAGAAAAGACGACATGATTCTATTTCCGTTTAAATGAAATCAATTTTCTTTTCTTTTTTTTTGTTGGCCCGTTGTGTAAAAATCCCAACAGCGATAATAGCCTTCTATCATGTCTTAAAATGACACAATGTTCAACCATCGAGATCGAGAAGGCGTCGCTGTACAAAACATGCTCTCTACCAATCCAAGTTATAACAACAGGGCCATTGCCAGCACCTTTAAAATTCAAATCCGGACGGTTGGGGGCACAGCTCAACGAACTTTCTGGCCATGGTTATGATCTTTGGTGTAGTTTCAAGTGAGGGCCACATCATGCCATCTCATATCTTCGAACTCAGTTAGAAAGTCAACACCAAAGTGTACCTGGATGTGCCGAAGAGTGTGATGATTCCCCTGGTGGTATCAGGTGGACGCTGGCAGACCCTAGGTGTGGCAGCAGGACTTGGCACCGACCCACAAGTCCAAAGATTCTTTTGATGGCTTCAGAAGGAGTGCTACGACTTTGTGACCTTCTCTCATTGCCCCCTCCCCACCTGTCTGAAGTCGCTGAACTACTTCGTTTGGTCATACGTCAAAAACATCACCAACATGACTCCCCACAACACCAACGTCAGCCTGATCGCCGCCATTCGCTGAGTATTTGTCGAACTCCCGCCAGCGCTCATGGAAAAGGCAAGTTCCCAGTTCGAAACTCGTACCGAGGTTGTGATTGAGGATGAAGGCGACTACATTGAATAGATGTCAGCTTTATTACATAATCAAGTTACCTGAATTGATTTTTTCATTAAAGTTTTTAAAATGAAGTTGTATTTTATTCTTTAGAGCGACACTTTTATCATTCCACCTAGTAGATTTTTTTAAAAGAAATTGAAATGTATAGAGCCATACTTTATTAGTATGTACTGACTATAAATAAAATTAATACGAACCTAAAATATTTGAATTTTCAAATGAGAAGTTATTTCCATATTTAAATTTCACAAAGCCGAATGTATCTAAAATCGTATCACGAAGGGGTTCCACCGCTATTTCCCTCACTAAATAAAACTAAATTAAATTTATTACAGCCAACATTGCCACTCCTTACACCTAGCAGGTCTATTCCAAAATTCACAATGATCATATAATTTATTTAAAAGTGAATCATATAGATACAAATATAAAAACACATGAAGAGACTTTTTTATAACTACTAACAGACTGCTCGGCGCTGCCAAGTCATAATATCCGCTTAAATATGGTTTTTAATTTATGCAGATTACGTATTTATTATTATAGAGACAATTCTCTATCGATTATTATCGATTATTATATTGTACCAAATATATAGTACTGATATCCGAAGTAAAAAAAAAATGTATGACTTAAGTGCCATCAGCAAGAATTGAAACCGTATTAATTAGCCGCTGAGCCACGCGCATATAAATTGTTCATAAAGAACGTTGTTTAACCTACGAATGTAGGTTTATGCCTGTAAAAATGTTTAGTCGACTACCTCTGTCAATGTGAACTGTTCCACATGTCCAAATACCCTATATACCAATTTTCAACTCTGTAGATCGAATATTCAGAGAGGAGTTTGGCAAAGATTTTTCTAACACCGACAAGGTCACTTATATATATATATATATATATATATATATATATATATATATATATATATATATATATATATATATATATTTCCCTGTGCTGAAACGTTTTCATCTAAAATTCTCTGCAGTTATGCAGAATGCATAAATAGAATTCAGCATAATAATGATAGAAAATCAATGAGTAATTAATTAACGCCCGTTTTTCAAATGAATACGCAAATTAGTTAACGTTAATGTAGTCGCTTGCATATACATGACTGAGTATATTAAAAAGTTCGTTATGATAATTTTTTAAATAGAAAAGTAGGCTTTTAATATCAGTGTCAGAGCCAGAAAAAGAACCCAACTTTATATAATTGTATTTATTATATGATGGGTACTTTTTTTTTTTTTAGCTAATTCTAAAGAAATTTATAGCGAAAGTATTTTTACGATTGTTTTAAAGTCAATTTATTCTAGAATCTATATTATAACGAAAAAACATTCGCCTTTTAAACTACAGACAATAAAAAAAACTAAATAAAGAACTCCTCATCAAAAAATTCATGAAGCGTATTCCCAATAGGATACAGATAAATTATCTTTTTTAGTTTCAGTAAATTTACACTTTATTGTCATCGAAATATCCTCCATTCAGCATTATTAGAAGTCAAATAAGTAATTTTTATCAAGGTCTTCAAGGTTTGTTTTTAGAATCGCCAATTTTTAGAATTGGAACCGCCAGCAATAAAAACAACCCTTTAAAATTCGACTGAAATACTGAAATTAGGCGAACATTTACTAATCAATTTCTAATACTTGTGGTTCAAATTTCATAAAATCAGAGGTCAGGCTGACGATTCTCTGCTGGGATGTAACGTATACGCCTCTGTAACTTAATTGTCCTGAATATATTTTCATTATATTAGTTACTCTTTCTCTCTCACTTCCTCCCCTCCCTCTTTATATATATATATATATATATATATATATATATATATATATATATATATATATATATAAATTAAAGATAGAAGTAAAATAACACTTTAATATATCATCAGATCAATATGTAAAAGCAAAAAAGCAAAAAAAAAAAAAAACTATTTAGGCCATAGCATTTCGAAGCTAAAAGCTTTTTTACCAGAAGAGGATGAAAGCCAGGAATATACATTTACAAAATTCAATATTTATATATAACATTCAGTCAAGCTGATGAGACGTAAACGACGAAATACCTGTCTGTGAATAATTTAACTTAACCCTATATATATATATATATATATATATATATATATATATATATATATATATATATAATTCTCTATCTATATAAAAGCCAAGTACGTCCAAGGATGGAATACTGCTACCATATCTGGGCAGGAGCTGCTAAAAACAGCCTATCCTGCCTTGACAGAGTACAAAATAGACTTCGTGGCTTAGTGGGGGATGCCCTTTTTCTCTTCCCTGCAACCTCTCTCCCACAGAAGAGACGTTGCGAGCCTATCCTTATTTTAATGTTATTTTCATCGCAGGTGCTCGTCTGAACTCCAATCTCCGGTACCCCTCGCCAATCTTTCACGAAAAACACCCGTCTAGCTGAATCCACTGTCAAAAAATTTTCCCCACTCTTTATCTGTGCCTAAATCAAAACGTAGATTCCATGAACAAAGCTTCTTTCTTAGAACTGCACGCCTGTGGAACTCTGTTGCGTCTGCCTGCTTCCCACCTGACTACAACCTGGAAGTCTTCAAGTCCAACGTAAACAAATTCCTAATGAACCACCCCTTAAGTAAACACTTCATTAAATCTCCACACTAACGTACTGTAGTTGCAATAACCCTTATCCCTGAGTGGCTTCCGGGCCTTGATAAGTGGTGACCACCGTATATATATATATATATATACATATATATATATATATATATATATATGAGGAATAACAAATGTGCTGAATTACGCGTGCTAGATCGTAGATGTTTTTGTCAAATTTACATAAGTTTGATCCTCCACAGGTACTTTCGGTTTCATGGAAATACTGGAAACTCGACTCGAGAGGTTAAAGGTACCGAATGTATCTGATTCATCAGCCGACGTTTATATAGTTCTAATGACATTATCTCAACGTCAGATAATGGATCGGTCACATTTGGTAACCTTAAACGCGTGGGTTGTGTTTACTGGGTTTCTTTGAAATTGTTATCAGATTTTTTTCTATAGATATCAGCGGAACGCGCATCCCAGGACATTTATCTGCTGGTTAATAATAAAATTGATGCACTGAACAGGTAGTGTGTAAAATGTGGTTCTGTCTACAATTAAGATCAAGACATATGAATCAAAAGTTTTTGCATGTTTGTACAAGAGGCATTTAAAATCATTGTAATTTATTTTATGAATATTGTTATTACATATCACAATTATAATATATACAACAACAACAATAATAATAATAATAATAATAATAATAATAACTGTTATAAATCACTTAACTTATTGTTTAAAAATGACTTTAATTTGAATATTTTGCTTAATACAATTTTATTTCGAATACGCAGAATAAGAACACGGCACAAAAGATAGAAACAAAGTTAGTTAGTTATTCGGTTGGTGCAAAAATATTGTCGTTTTTATTATATATATATATATATATATATATATATATATATATATATATGTACATATATATATATATATATATATATATATATATAGATATATATATATATATATATATATAGAGAGAGAGAGAGAGAGAGAGAGAAATAAAAAGGAATAAACCGAGTTATGTGTTCATCAACGCTTCATCTTTCTTCCGAGACTTCGTCTGGATGAATGAGTCTTAAAATAAAGACGAAACGTTGATGAACACATAAATCCGTTTATTCCTTTATTTCTATATTTGGTCGGAATACTATTTCCATTATTCTCATCATATATATATATATATATATATATATATATATATATATATATATATATATATATATATATATATAGATGTGTGTGTGTGTGTGTGTGTACGTCAAAAAACGACATTACTTTTGCACCAACCTACTAGTTAGATTCATTGATAGATAGATAAACAGATAGATAATGTGCCAAGATAGTCAAATATATATAGATTATATTGAGAGAGATTTGGATATCTGTCTGTTTACCTACCTACCTACCTACCTACCTACCTACCTACCTACCTAATATTATATGAAAGAAACTTTCTGTGTGTCTCTCTCTGTGTGTGAGTTTGTTCTCTATGGAGTAGAAAACTGCTATCCCGGTTTTTTAAATGAAATTTAACACAAAGGTATTTTATGTGCCTGGCAGTGTTTTTAGTTAAGTTTTGTATCAGAATATCTTCGATAAGTATCGATAATCGATAATCGAAATTAAAGAAGGAACACACACTTACACAGCCTAATACCACAAGTGCATTTGGGAAGTGTTTTTACAACACAAGCCGAAAGGCACGACCTATAAAATTAACAGTGTATTCTTTGATATAATAAGGGCGCGTTCGAAATGAATGTTTCTGTTTAAAGCACAATTACACCATAATAATTAACTTTTTTCATTTTAAACTTAAATTTAAGCCATTATGACTGCACAAGCAATAGTGGCAGGCATATACAATCAACAGTAAGTTCTTTGATATGATAGGGGCGCGTTCGAAATTAATGTTTCTGTTTAGAGCACAATTGAAGCATGGTCCTTAACTTCTGCATTTTAAAGTTTAATTCAAGCCATTATATATATATATATATATAATTTGATAAAATCAAAAGTAGGTTTTGTACAGTTCAATATAGACTACAATGTATTGTTGACCAAGTTACTGCGGGAAGGTTCCTTCCCGTGCACCGCGATGGATCCTAACTTAGGCAAGCAATAAATCGATTTGATTGAAAAACTTCACCGATTTCAATGACAATAAAAATATGGGAGTGCGAAACATTTGTTGATCATCATTCAATCCCGGGCAATGTCGAGTCTCCCTGATAGAACTAGAATAGGTGTGAACAGGCGAGCTAGATATCAGGTTGGTTCAAAAGGTTTTGCCGGTTTGTATAAGTGGCATTTTAAAGCATTGTAACTAATTTTATGCATATTGTTATTACGTCACCATCATTAATTTAAAACTATTTTTTTTTGCACATTACTAAAGCATCATTCATATTTATCTGAAATATACTCACCAATGTTGACCCAGATTGACCTTTCTCAGTCAGCAGAAAGGGGGTCATATTTCATCATGATAATTCCCGTCCACACGCAAAATACTGACTAAAGATCTCATAGGAGAATTTAGTTAAGTTCCCGCTCTGCATATTCTTCTAATCTAGCTCCCTCGGATTGTCAATTATTTCGAGAATTTCGAAACAACAGGACAAGAGAAGATGGAACATGAGCTAGATTCATATTTCACATGAAAACCTATAAATACATACTTGACTTTATATATAACTAGTCTGGTGTTTGTAGGTTTGTTTTAAGCAAAAAAAAAAAAAAAAAAAGAAATGGTAATAGGAAGACTGGCTCGAACCCGTAACGCGAAGGAGGAAAAGTACGTGAAAAAAAAAAAAGAAGCAAAAACGTGACGTCTTTGCCGTTGCGTCTATCGCCAATCTAGAAGGGTCGAAGGTTTAAAATAAGGCTAGTCAATCGAAAAGAGGGGATGACTTTCGAAAATACAGGCGAAAAAAGCGAGCCATGTAAAAAACTGCCCAGTTGAGAGTGAAGGAATTAATATTTATAGCTAATTTTTCGATATTTGTCCGAAGGGTTGAGCTTCAAAACGATACCAATCTCGTGAAAATCCGTCACCTCTGTCGAGTTTTAGGCATACATACATGATGATTGCAACGTCTTGTCAGACGAGTGCCACTCCCTCAGACATTTAAAATCCATGAGCCCAAATGTCTGAGGGAGTATCTATACAAATATGATGTTACAGAGTCTTAGCTTTGTACGACAGCTAAGTCTCTCTCTCTCTCGGTTCAAAATGTTGAGATCCAGCAACAAGCAAGAGCAAGATAGCCAGCAACAAATTAAACTGCAGACCAGCTTAATGCGGGTACTGGTCTTCCGCTTTACGCTTTTTTAAATCAGAGATTTGCTTCTCCTAGAAAGGTTGCCTTCACCACGGCTTACGGGAGCCCTCACCACCCCAATACACACACACACACACACACACACACACACACACACACACACACACACACACACACACACAAATATACACGGTGCTAGTTGGCCGTTGACCCAGAAAAAGAGTTCATTCGCCCTTTGGCATACATACATACATACATACATACATACATACATACATACATACATACATGCATACATACATGCATTTAAACAGACGGGTGATATTTATATCATAGACGACACACACACACAAATAATGCTGGCCTTAACAGAACTGAGAGAGAGAGAGAGAGAGAGAGAAAATAACAAAATACCAAGGACATATGTACGACATAAAAAGAAATGAATCTTAAGAAGATATCCATCATTCCAGTCATTATAGGAGCAACCGGGCTAATGAAAAAGAAACTATCTTACGAATACACCCGGTGAACCAAGTGCAAGATAAATACATGCAATTGACCTTAAAGGGACGGTTAAAATCTAAAAAAAAAAAAAAAAGATCTCTCGGTTAGAGTAACTAATGGAAGAATGTTTGGCATTCGGTGGAATGCCCCATCCCCAGCAAACACAAAGTTATGAAAAATTAAAACAGAGAGCAGCACACACACACACACACACACACACACACACATATATATATATATATATATATATATATATATATATATATATATATACTGAAGAGAACTTGAATGTCTACTAGACACTGTTCCCGAGTATTTAAGGTCGCTCTATACATGGGTTTGTCAGGTATGAGGGTACTTTTCCCTACAAGTAAAGTCTGACTAAACATTCAAGAATCGCGGCTCAAATAAGACATTCTCTATATGTCTAACCCACACTGTAATGTTACCTTAAGTAACCCACGAAGCTGGATACTCCACTAGACCTAATGAATTCTAATCCGGGAATCTAGTAACACCGTTAAACCACAAGAAAGGTATACTATAACATATTTATATTGGTTAATTGTGGATAGGAAACTTGTTTTCACCTTTTTTTTTTCTAAACACAATGTTTCATATGTAAAGGAAAACTTTAAAGGAATATTCTAATATCTATGTATCTCATAGAGAGACTAAGTGTTAGCCCCAGGAACGGGGGCCCCTTGATTTCTGAAAATTTCGAATGAAGTAAAATAAAACGAAAAAATATATATAAATCTATATATACATCGCAATCGGGAATTTAGCATGGAATCAGGAATTGCATCGGAATCGGGAATAATATTGAAAGTACTTCTTTTAAACTTCTTCACGGGGAACATAAGTTCGAAAAGATACATTGAGAGCATTTCCAGGGCCGCTGCGAGAGAAAGTAAGCTCTCTCTACCGTGCTAGAAAATTACTTACGCCTGAAAGTATCCTGTACCTCTATAAGGCCACCATTCGCCCATGTATGGAGTATTGTTGTCACATTTGGGCAGGTGCATCTGCTGCTTGTCTCTCACTCCCGGACAGGGTTCAAAAGAGAGTAGCCAAACTGATAGGTCCTGAACTTTCATCTAAGCTTCAACCTCTGTCTTATTGACGAAATGTTGCATCCCTTTGCCTGTTCTACAAGTATTTTAATCGTGAATGCTCCGACGAGCTACAAGCACGTGTACCCCCCGACGTAAATATCCCCGACAAACCCGACAAACAGCAAGATTCCACCCCTACACAGTAGAGATCCTTAGATGTTAGAAAGCCTTCTACTCCTGTAGTTTCTACCTCCAAACTGCTAGACTTTGGAACTCCCTTCCGGGATTCTGCTTTCCCAACTGTACTGACATGCAGAAGTTCAAGTGTAATATGAACAAACATCTTGCTGCTCATCTCCCTTCATAATATCCCTGCAACTTATGTCCCCGATAGTAGCCCCTACATTAAAAGTGCACTGTGCCTTGTTTGGGGTGAAAATATATATATAAATAAAAAATTACAATTAAATGTACCAAAATGATCCAAGATGGTAAAATTAAAGTATATTATAAATATTAAAGAATTAATATTTATAAAATTATCTCAGCCAGATGTAAAAGCTCGATAAAACAATATATATATATATATATATATATATATATATATATATATATATATATATATATATATATATATATATATACGTGCGCTTGTATCAAGTCTTCGTAAAAAAACAAACAAACCAAAAAAACAAAACTTTTGAACTTACCTCAGGTGTCTTGTCCTCTTGTGAGTTTGATGGTAGGTAGGTGTCGAGTTCTCCCCACGCCGTGTGGCCTCGCCCGCCGGATATGAGGAACACGTAGCAGACGCAGCTAAAAAGCTGCCACGTTGTTGAGGTGATTGTATGCATGAGGATAAGCGTTGTCGCACCGACTCAGATAGAATCGCAGCTTAAAAAAAAAAAGATAGTACCTTTGTGAAACTGAAATAAGTGATATTATAATTATTCCGTACCTATGGCTGCGATAACCTTATAATTGGTACATCACTTCGTAGTGTTTGTTTTTCGTTAATGTTTGTCGATGTTCGTGCTCAAGAAGGATGGCGTGTGTATGTGTGTGTGTGTGTTTTGTTGCGTGCGTAATGTTGTTAAAATATTAAGAAGTTATCGTTCAGATGCTGTTGCGATACTCGAAAAAATATTTTCTTGTATGTATTTATAATGCGTTAATTGTGTTTAATGCATTAATAGTAACCATAATAACAATGATAGTCTGGGTGGGGGGATAAGAATAAAATGCGGATGGAGAGTTAGAAATAGGTTTAATATGTGACGATATTTCAGAGATGTGTATTTGCCTATTTAAAATAACTTCACGGACTTGACAAAGTGTAGTCCTTTAAATAAATAAATAATAATATGTCTTCTTTTTTTTTTTAAAGATGTTTTGTACATAAACACACAGATGTATATATGTATATATATATTAAAGTTTAAGTGCGAGGTTTTCAAACTCACAAGTATGAGACGTATATATATACATACGAACAACTAAATTTTTGTTTTAATTTTAGATGGACGGGGTGGGGTTAAAAGAAAAGTAATTTAGCAGTTGACGAGAAGTATTCGCGCGAATTAACAAATACTTGCGCACGCGCTGTTGCCCCATATACCGTTAAAGTTTAAAGATTTATATGAGTTCGCAAGAAAATAAATTCATTAAAATTTTTGTTTGTTTTTGTTTATTTGGTATGTGTGGTTATCCAACCAGCTTAAATGGGTGGATTTAGTGACAGTATCTATTATTTTGGATGGGGCGTGGGGTGCGGATGAATGGTTTGTCTTTGTATATAGTTGGCAAGGGTGTGTATGTATATCACAGTTTGGTTTTAGAAGATATTGCGGAGTTACTGTCTTTTATATATACATATATATACACAGACATACATGCATATGTGTGTGTATATATATAATGTTTTTTTTTTTTCGAAAATTATCTTTTATCGTTGTACCGTACTCCGTTGATCAATGTTTCTTCTCAGCCCAAACCTTTATACTGTTTCCTGGACTGTTTATCAGGATCGGTTTTATTCGTGAGGGAAGGGAGGGAGAATGGGAGGAAGGAGGGATATTCAACTCCTTCCACACTGATGATGGGCTGGAACGACTTCTTTCTGTTTCACTTTCTTTCTTTCTTTTTTCCAATACGGTCACTTCCCTGGTCCGTGGTTGATTAGTTACTTCGTATGAAGGCACCGTAATAAAGTCGCACACGCAGGCGGACACAACCCCCACACAAGATATCTTGACCTACAACCTCCAGAAAACACACGCGTATGAAGTTAAATCGGAAAACATACAAATCTGAATGTTCATCTATGTGTATATCTATCTATTTATTATCCATCCATTATCTATCTATCTATCTCTCTATCTCTCTGTCTCTCTCTCTCTCTCTCTCTCTCTCTATATATATATATATATATATATATATATATATATATATATATATATATATATACTAGCATACTGCCCGGGTGTTTGGAGGTATACTGAGCAAAAAAAAACAAAAAAAAACAAACAAACAAACAAACAAACAAACAAACAAAAAAGGTCAATTTTTTTTAACTTTGACCCTATTATGACCCCTTTAACATTTATTGTTTTGGGCTCAAATAAAGTGATTAAGTTAGATCCATGTCCAAGGAACCTATATCTAAATTTAAAGTGTGTAGACCCAAAATTTTCGGAGGAGTTTGGTAGAGTTCTCAAAGGTCAAGCCGTTGAACTTTGACCCCGTAACAGCCAAATTTCTGATCAAAACCGATCACAAAGATTTTCACAAATCTCAGTAACCTGTATACTAAATTTCGAGTCTGTAGACTAAAAATTGACAGAGTTATTGCGTAGAGAAATTTACAAAGACAGACACACAAACACGTTCACTTTTTTATATATATATATATATATATGAGATCTCTCTCTCTCTCTCTCTCTCTCTATATATATATATATATATATATATATATATATATACATATATAATAAATGACAAACATTTATATTCCAAATTTCATAATATTGACCATCTTACAATTTATTCCTTTAATTCAGTTGACACATACAGTTATTGACAGTATCTGTTTCGTAGCACAAA
>NC_136514.1:50082422-50084922 GCF_053919585.1 Euprymna scolopes | reverse complement strand
CTTTCACCAACGCAAAAAACAAGTGTATTCATGCCAGAAACGTAAAAATCTTGCGTTCTGGTGACATTGAAGTCGCTGAAAGAGGTTTTTAGAATCGCTTATATTCTCACCCTAAAAGTTGTCGAGACGCTTGAAAAAGTGGTAGTCGGTAATTGAAAGGTCTGGAGAGAATTGCGGATGAGGCAAAGTTTTGCGGCCAAATTCGTTTAATTTCTGCAGGGTCGGTTTAGCAACGTGTGGTCGGGCGTAATCGTGGAGGAGAATTGGGCCTTTTCTCTTGACTAATGCTGGGTGTTGTTGTCGAAGTTTCTGGTGCATTTCATCCATTTGTTGACAGTATTTCTCCCCTGAAATTGTTTCGCCTGCATTCAAAAAATTGTAATGTATGAGACCGATTGTAGACCACCAAACAGTCAACGTGACTTTTGGCGAAACTCTGTCTTCAGGAAGTGTCGTGGAGCTTCGTCGACGTCTAACCACTGAGCTGAGCATCGTCTGACGTTTCAGGTCTAGTGAGAGCTAGAAAACGTCTATGATATTATAATTTATTTAATTAAACAAATACATAAAGTGCTACGAAAGCTTATTTAACAAATTAAGAATATAAAGGGTATTTTTAATCTTTAAACTGATTATTTACCCATGGGTTTAACCTACATCTGTTATTCATAATCTACTTGGGTTACTAGTCGCATCAAAATTAAAATTAAATTCGAGTTTTGTGTTCATGGGTACATAAAAAAATAGTATATATCCTCTAATTATTATTCTGACAACAACTAGCACTCACTCTGAAACATCAAACGGCCTTAGTTATCTCCTTTTAACTGTTATGGATATTAATATGACCTTTATTTCAACAGAATTCATCTACTAGCAGTTAACAAAGTAATTGGATTATCTCCCTTCGTAATTGTTTTTTTTTTCATAACTATATAGAACCATATTTAATCAGAATGATAACGAATTTTCAAATATTAAATAATGAAAAATAGAATAGAATCATTCACTCGAAATGTTATATGAGGACTAATATAATTTATTATTTTTCTTTATTCTCCTATTAAATAGAACATTAACCCTAAAATGGTCTTAAATCTAAGCAATAATACAATCGATATTTTGTAAACATCGCTTGCCACGAATGAACGAATACGAAACTAAAAATTAACCGTGACGTTATTGCCAGGTTGTTATTAGCCATATTATTAATAAAGAAATAAAATTAAAAAAAACTCCTTTTAAAAAATTAATTATGTGAAATAAAGAAATATAGACATCTAATTCAATGAATGGGATATATAAAACATTTTTTTTAAATGGCTACCGGTTTTTTGTGGAAACTTCTTTTAAATAAGGATACGAAAATTAGGTGATATATTAATATCTGAATGGGCTTTTTTTCACGGAGAATTCTTTCAGGGTAAATGTTTTTTCACATGCTTCTTTTCCGTTAAGGGAATTTTCTTTAAACAATGTTCCATTGTCAAGAATGTTTTTATTTAAGAAGTCTGAAGAAATGCTGGTTGTGAAAATTTTCACACGCCATAATGCTTGAAATTGTCGAACTGCTATGGAAACAATTGTAACTTAAAATGAAATACACTTTCTGTTGCTATCAGCACCTTTTTTGAAGTCTGGGTGTTGTTTATACAGTATATATATATATATATATATATATATATATATATATATATATATATATATATATATATATATATATATATATATATATATGACTTGGGTGTCATCGAAACCAAAATATACAACCTGAAAAAAATCCGCAAGAACTTTCTTATATATATATATATATATATATATATATATATATATATATATATATATATATATATATATATATATATACATATATATATATATATATAAAATTAATGCGAAAAGTATAAAAATATATATACATATATATATATATATATATATATATATATATATATATATAAAATTAATGCGGAAAGTATAAAAGTGTATATGTACACTTTATTATTGGGTGACGTGTATAAATGCAACATGTTTTTTCGACCGTACCTTCGCCTTCCTCAGTAGATTATATATATATATATATATATATATATATATATATATATATATATATATATATATATAGATAGATAGATAGATAGATATAGATATATATATATAGATATAGATATAGATATATAGATATATATATTATATACATTAGTGTTGGGACGATTAATCAAAATAGGATCGGAAAATCGGAACTTTTTTGAGGTATCGGAGTTAGTATCGTAATCGGCGAATTTGTGCATATTTTCCGATGCCAAAAAAGATTCTTTTATCGTTTTTTTCTTTGATTTGCTTTTGTTTAAAACAAACTCTTTCACCGTGGTAGTAAAAATTAAATAATAAATATTTATCGATTTTAAATTACCAGTAAAACTAAAATCTATAGATCACTGCACCCCATAATTGTGTTTTTTACGTTTGAAAAAAGATATGCACATTTTCTATGTTTTTA
>NC_136514.1:50039922-50079922 GCF_053919585.1 Euprymna scolopes | reverse complement strand
TAATGACCTGAATTGTGTAGTGGACTATTTGACATTTTCCCTTAAGGTCGCAAATTAAGGGGATCATCCATTACCCAGAGCCTATTTTTGGATTTTTTTTTTTTACAGCCATGAAATGTTTCGGTGAAGGTGCAGTATATTTTCATCCCCAAAAGCCCTTTAAAATTACCACGATTATAGCTTTTCAAGGGTGCTGAAAATGAAAATAACGTTTAAATTTTCCAAGATATGAAGAAATTATAGTATCAAAAAGCGGGGGATCACTTTTCTATATTAATCTAACGAAAAATGAACACCCACTTTATGGCCACGTCTGTTATTTCATCTAGGTTTATTATAGCCAGGTAGACCAACACAAAACCTACCTTAAACTTGTTTTCTGTAGATTTTCGGGTATGCTGAAAACGAATATTGCGTTTAATTGTCCGCAAATAAATATTTTTCCGGGTATTAAGTAAAAATATGCGCGCGATTGCACGTACAACAATAGCCACCACTTAAAACATAAAGAATTACATTGTTTAATATCCGGAAAATACTTATTTGCAGAAAATTTAAATGCGATATTCGTTTTCAGCAAGCGCAAAACCTATTGAAAACAAGGTTTTTAAGGTAGGTTTTATGTTGGTCTACCAGGCCATAATTACCAAATAAATAACATCCCTAAAAAATAGCAGAATAAAAGGTAGCTTTAAGTTGATGTCCATTTTAAATTAAATTAATATGGAAAAGTAATCCCCCACTTTTTGAAACTATAATTTCTTCATATATTGGAGACTACTCGTTTCTTGAAATTTTAAACCTTATTTTCGTTTTCAGCACCCTTGAAAACTTTTAATAGTGGTAATTTTAAAGGATTTTTCAGCGTGGAAAGATACTGCACCTTTACGAATGTTTCAATTATAGTCATTTGTTTTCCTAGTTTTTCATATTAATTACAAAATATCTGATATTTCCCCAAAACCTCTGGCCTTGATGGAGGAGAGACTAAATCTTGCTTCTATGGTTTCAAATGATCTGAAATAACAGCAAGAGGAGACTTGATTCTTAATATTTCTCATTTGTTATATCTCCCCTCTTTGGTTTTCATACATGAAGTAAATTTCACAGCGTATAAGGATTATTTGATACTGGAGATATTCATAATCGTATCCTATTTCCAAAAGAGGGGAGACTTTATGGGGTTTTTTTTGTTATATTTTTATTTATTTATTTTTTGTATGACGTAGCCTGTATGTTCAAACGCCGCCCGTAAATTTCTTAACGTTTTTCATTTATTCCTTTTCCATTAACTGGAAAGAAGTTTATATAAAATACTTTTATAAAAGAAACAGTAGGTTCTCTAGAGTGCAATGTAGAATAACATATATTTTGAAATAAGTTACTGCATGGAGACATGTGAAGCTTCCTCCCGGGCGATTTCACGGATTTCGATGACAATAAAAATATAGGAGTGTGAAATATTCGTTGATCATCATTCAATCCCGGGCAACGTCGGGTCTCCCTGCTATTCTAATATAAAATTGATGTACCTATAAATAAGATGTTTTTATTATATAATAACAATCAATCACTCAAAATCGAAAACTGTCCCAGTTAAGACAGCAAACCCTGTACACACAAATTACTCGATAACCTTTCAAATAGAGCCTTATGGCTTATTTCAACTCTCTAAGTTTGAACTCAATCTGTTCCGTCGCACCACTTTCATTTATGGATATTAGCAACTTTCACGTCGTCCTTATTTCAGCACCCAATCCTAAAAATAATCGGTGTAATTAATGCTAACAACGGAATCGTACTATATTCATTCCTACGGATTTACCATTTTTTTTTATATATACAGGGTGGAACGATAAATGACATCTATTACAGTGTAACCGCCTTCAGCCTCAATCACCGCCTCGATATGGGTCTGGAACTGGGAGCATGCCTTTTCCACGAGCGCCAGCAGAAGCTCGGCGAATATTCGACGAATGGCGGCAATCAGGCTAGCTTTGGTGTTGTGGGAGGTCATGTAGGTGTTGTTCTCGACATATGACCAAACAAAGTAGTCCAGCGAGTTCAGGTCAGGAGAGGAGGGGAGATCAGCGAGAGAAGGGTAGAAAGTCGTAGCTCTCCTTCTGAAGCCAAGCTGAAGCTGGATCTCTTTGGACTTGTGAGCCGGCGCCGAGTCCTGCTGCAACACCCAGGGTCTGTCAGCAGCCCCCTGATAGCACCAGACCTTTCAGCACATGCAGAGACACATTATTGTTTACTTTCAAGCCGACTTCGAAGATGTGATGTGGTATGATATGGCCTTTACTTGAAACCTCACCAAAGACCATAATCGTGGCGAGAAACTTCATTGAGTTGTGCCTTCAAGCGTTGAACCGTCTCGATTTGCATTTTAAGGGTGCTGGCAATGGTCCTGTTGTCATGACTTGTATCGGTGAAAAGAATTAGTTGTAAAGTGGCGCGTCTCAGATCTCGCACGTTGAACATTGTGTCACTTTAACACATGATAGAAGGCTACTATCGCTGTTGGGATTTTTACACAACTGGCCAACTAGTAGATAGTCTGCAACAAAAAAAAAAAAAAAAGAAAAAAGAAAGAAAAGAAAAAAAAATGATTTCATTAAACGGAAATAGAATCATGTCGTCTTTTCTAGGGCGATAATTTTTTTGTTCCACCCTGTATTTGTACGTACAGGATTTTTGCCTAGACTAATTAACGATGAGAGAAGGCTCTTGTTACTCTTGGGATTTGTACACTACTGGTCAACTAGTAGATAAGCTACAAAAAAAATACGGGTTTCATCAAACGGAAATGGAATTCATGCTTGTTCACATTACATTTGATTTTATGTATGTTTGTTATAGTTTGTTTTATTTATTTAATTTATTTTTTACTTCGATTCATCTGTGAAAAGCGAAAATGTATGTATGTACGTATGTATGCATGTATGTGTGTTCGCTTTTTCTGTATGTCTACAAAATGCTTTTTTCAGATATAATATACTAGTACTTGTAAAACAAGCACGGGGATGCAACATATATTATATTCAGTGACGCATCTCTGCTTTTGACGCACGTCCACGACAAGGATTTTTTTAAAAAGTCTCACACCCGTAATATCTGCAACAGAGAGATGACACTTTCAGGCCATGAATACATAAGTACAGCCATCATAATAATGCAATTTACAACCCCATCTGATCCATTCGGACAGAATAAAAAATAGGAGGCGTTACTTTCGGAACGTCCCTCGTGTTTCACTCTATAAAACAGGACAAAGAAAATAATTTTCAAACTTGATCATGAAAGACCGACAAGCATTCTATTTTAAATTTGTGACAGACCATACTAGATAATATTTCACACTTAAATATGACAGATTTAAGGGTGATAGCAAAATATATTTCAAACTTAAGCATGACACACCGATGAGCATTCTATTTCAAATTCGTAACTATCAAATAAATAGTATTCATGCTTAAGTGTGACAGACAAAAGCAAATTCCATTTCATACTTAAGTCAGGCAGACTAAACAAAATACTATAGCGTGAGTCACGGGAAACGGATGTTTTTAAAGAAGACAATAGCGTGAGGACAATGAACTGAAAAGAAAAACAATTCAAAATTAATAAATAACTAAAACAAAATTTAACGTAAAAGATAAACAAATAATAAGAAACTAAACGGCATCTTAAGCAGGTTTAAAGACTACCATCCTCACTCCCTATCCTTTACTCAAGAAGTGCAAGGAGCGTTCTAAAAACACCCGTTTCCTGTGACTCACATTGTATCTCAAACTAAAGCGTAAGAGATGGACTGACAGACAGTGCTTCTTAAAGATATGTGTGGCCGTTTCTAAAATAAGATGCGTCCTCTTCAATGTATGTTATTTCAAACTGAAATATGTATATATGAACAGACAAAGAGGAGCCTTTTCTCCTAGTATTGAAACATCCGTAAACTCTTTAATCCATTTTGGATCTACACCAACCTATATAAAATATGTCTAAATAATTCCATCAGGATCCATACATTATTCTATCTAAAATGAGCCAAAATGTCCCATAACTTACCCCAGTTTATTCACTCAGTCTTTATACAAAATTTTACATTGGAGATACAATTGTCCAGACCGCAGAATTATATGTGGCCATACTGAGAATTGTTGGTGAACGTGAAACATTATGTACTAGGTTATTACAGTAAACTACGTTAGGCTCTCTAGTCAGAAACACAACGTCTGATATATATTTATCAGTCTATATAATTTGATATCAATTCGGATTGAACCAGAAACTTTCGCGTTTTGGGGAAATACTAGCAGGGTTACCGAGTTTTTACCCGGGGTCATAACAACTTAAAAGGAGGTTAAATAATGTATATAACATATTTTTTTATTAAAAAGGTATATCTTTTTCTCTCCTTTTCTCGTATTTATAAAAAAAAACAAAACATTTTTTAATATATATTTTCACCCTAAACAAGGCACATTGCCACTTTGATGTAGGGGGTTACTATCAGAGACATAAGCTACAGGAGTACTATGTAGGGAGTTGGGCAGCAAGATGTCTGTTCACGTTACACTTGAACTTCTGCATGTCAGTACAGTTGGGGAAGCAGGGACCCAGAAGGGAATTCCAAAGTCTAGTGGTTCTGGGGAAGAAACTATTGGAGTAGAAGGCTCTCTTACATCTAGGGATCTCTACTGTGAAGGGGTAAGATTTAGCTGCTTGTTGTGTTTGTCGGGGTATGTACGTCGAGGGGGTACAAGTGCTTGCGGTTCGTCGGAGCATTCACCGTTAAAATACTTGTAGAACAGGTAGAGGGATGCAACATTTCGTCGGTGGGACAGAGGCTGAAGCTTAGATGACAGTTCAAGACCTATCAGGTTAGCGACTCTCTTTTGAACCTAGTCTAGGACCGAGAGACTAGTAGCAGATGCACCAGCCCAAATATGACAAAAATACTCCATACATGGGCGAATGTGACCTTATAGAGGTACAGGATATTTTCGGGCGTTAGTAGCTTTCTAGCACGGTAGAGAGAACCCACCTTCTCCGCAGTGGTCCTGGCAATGCTTCCAATGTAAATGTTCCAACCTATGTTTCCTGTGAACGTTAGACCGAGGAGTTTAAAAGAAGTACTTTCAGATAAAGAGTTTTGGCCATTGCTATTGGTGGTAGAGAAGATTTCTTGTAATTATTGAAGGAAACAAGTTTAATCTTGGCAGCATTGAATGTGACCATCCATTTTTGTCCCCATTTCACTTCAGATTAGAGGTCATCCTATAGTGTTTCTGGCATTTCCTTAGATATGTGTTCATTTGTTTTCCTGTCGTGCCTGTTATAGAGCGTGCTGTCATCAGCATATATACCCATCTCAGAGACAATTTTGTCAGGGAGGTCATTTATGAATATTGGGAATTATTAATTATTAAAGTTCTGCTCAAGAAATATAAAAGATTAGATTTTTTATCAAAAAAAAACAAAAAACAAAAAAAACAACAAAAGTTATATCCCCCTGACTTAAAATGAGTGCTTTATGCTAAATCTATATTTTAATATTGTTAAATTCGTGCTCATTTTTACGTTAATAATAATCCATATTAATCTCTAGATGTTTATTGAACGGATATCATAATACTTAGTTCGCATCACCTGATATTAACAAATACCCACACAAAACTTCAGCCAGTATTTTCCGAGAAAAAGTGGAATATATATATCAATTAATACCTATTAATCTCTATTGATCATTATCTGTATATCGGACGAATACCATAATACTTAGTTTGCTGCACCTTATCATAATAAAGGTCAATATAAGATTGAAGCCAGATCGGACAATACTTTCCAAGAAAAAATGGAACAGATAAACAAAGAGACAGGCACTAAAGGAAATATAATATGGGTTTTAATTAAGCAATATTTTGAGAGTTCTCTCCCTTGGAAAATCGAACACGTCTTTAGACTTACTATGTTTGTAAATAAAGGTTCATTTCCCTCACAAATTAATGACTATTAAAAATGTTGATGTGGCCTTACTCGAGGCCACGGTTTAAATTCGACCGGCAACTTAATTATATAAGCCACACTAATGATTGTTAGTGAATATGAAACATATGTATCAATGATTAATAATAATTTTTTATTAAAAAAAAAATAAAGTTGTATGCATGTTTTCCGCTACTTTCGCGTCGTCTTAAAGACTCGTCAGTGTGACTAGAACTCACTTTGAAAACGAAACCCCAGTGGTTGAAGTCCGGTGCTTGCTCTGCCGGCTGAGCTAAAAAAAATAGTGTTATTCGCCGCGCGGAAAATTCTATCGTATGAAAATGAAACCATTGCTTTAATTATGTTCTTTGCAATATTGATTACCAGAAGTACTCGATTCTTTTTATAAAAGGTGTTAATACTACAAGCCAGCATTTCCTTGGCATTACACACACACACACACACACACACACACACACACACACACACACACACACACACACACACACACACATACAAATATACCTTGAAACAAACAGACAGAATGCAGGAGGAACCAATGACCAATTGCTGAATAACAGAACTAATCTTGAAAACTGTAGGTTGGTTGGTTGGTTGTTTTTGTTTTACGGCATATCAACCGTTTTCGGGTTATTTAATGCCGAATCCAAAGATTTTGACGAAAAAAAATTTTTAATAGAATATATTTGTTGTTTTCACGTCGGTTTCTATTTAACCCATAGTTGGGACCCTAACAGGTACTACCACTCCGGGTCAGAGTGGACCTGAGAGCAATGGTAATTAAAGGGTGGCTCCACACTCGCCAAAGCCCACAAGCTGGGGCCTTACCACTGGATATAGTTTAAGGTCATATCCAGGACCCCCATTGAGGGACTTTTACCCTCTGCAGGGGGGCAGTCGGCGTATTCTAATGTCCCACCAACAGGGCTGAAGACTGTAGGAAGAGGCAAAGAAATCTAAGCATGGATTGGATCGATTATCAAAAGGTATATGATAGTGTAAATGGATACTGCAATGCCTTGATCTAAATAAAATTCATCTGATAATAAAAAAACATAGCTTTGCATCCTGTATACTCCAAGTCATTCCAAACACGGCACACTTTCACTGAAACTTAAAGGGCTACTATGAATTAAGCAAACCACGATGACTTAAACGACAATAATAGAAAATTAATAATTCCAGACATAAAAATCCGAAGAGGAATTTTTCAAGGAGATAGTCCATCTCCCTTATTATTTTGCTTGGCAATAAATTCACTAAGAAACTTGCTAAGTAAAAGTGGGAGAGCCTACAACCTGAGGCAGGGCCGCCAACAAGAACCAAAATAAAAAAAGTCAACCACCTGCTCTCCATGGATGACCTTAAGCTATGTGCCAGTTCAGATGCCGAATTAAGTGAGCTATTACAAATTGTACATACCTTCTCTAAAGATATCGATATGAAATTCGGTTTGCATAAATGTACCAAGTGCTCTATCAGAACTGGAAATAAGATCCGCATGGAAAACATACAGTTTGATGAGGATACCGAGATCAGAGACTTAGAAGAGCAGGAAAAATACAAACATCTTGGCATAGAGGAAAACGATGCAATTCAGAATGGCAGAATGAAAGAAAAAATAAACAAAGAGTATGTGCGCCGTGTTAGAAAAGTTTGCAAAACAGAACTGACAAAAAAAAACAAAGTGACTGCCATCAACCAACTCGCTATGGTGGTGGTGTATAGCTTTGGTATTGTTGACTGACCACAGAAAGAAATTAACAGGTTAGACACTAGAAAAAGAAAAATGTTAACAGTATACTGAGTCATATACAGAAACCAGTGTCTGCCAATATTGTATCTACCAAGAGAAGAAGGAGGTATAGGTTTGTCAAAGATTAACCATCAACACCGAGACATTATTGTAAGAACTGGGCAATATCTTATAAGCTCCCCTAACCCAAACCTTAAAATGTATATTAACACAAAGAAAATAGAGCCAGTAGAATTATCTCCATCGCAAAACTTGCCAAACATTTTGCACGACTATCTTACAAATGAGACCAAACAGAAAGCAAGCCCGCAACGGAAATAGCTCAAAAGAGTCGGCAAAAATACAGTAAGACCTGCCATTGCAGAAAACTGGAAGAATAGGCTGACCAACAGCGTGCAAAATATTTCCTGGATTAACAGGAATATATGGATAAAGAAGGCTCTGTAGATTGGCTTAAAAAAGGATCTCTTCATTATGATCAGGAGAGAATGATAATGGTCGTTCAAGATCAAGGCTTGATGACCACTGCTTTAAAAAAGATGAGTGGTCTCAGTAATAAAAAACAAGTGCAGGTTCTTCCACACAGAAGTAGAGAGTGGGAGCCACCTGACATCTAGTTGTAAAGTCCTGTTGGATGACGGCTATTACACAATGCGACACAAGGGAGTGTATAAATAATCTCTACTAGAAAATTAAGCCTGACATAGGACAAGAAGGAAAATGTGATTACCCCAGTTAAAGTAAGCGTCCCTAATGATGCTGGTCTTAACAGAGCAGAGAGGGAGAAAATAACAAAATATCAAGGACTTATGTACAACATGAAAAGAAACTGGAATCATAAGAAGGTATCAATCATACCAGTCATTATAGAAGCAATCGGGCTAATGAAAAAAAAAAAACTTCAAAAACTATCTTGCGAATATACCCGGTGAACCAAGTGCAAAAGAAATGCGAATAAAAGCACTTGAAGGGACGGTTAGAATCCTAAAAAAGATCTCTCGGTTGGAGGAACTAAACTAATGGGAGAATGTTTGGCATCCGGTAGAATGCCCCATCCCCAGGAAAAATACAATGATAAGAAAATAAACAAAGAGACAAACGCAGAGACATACATATATAAAGATAAGTATACTGATATGTTTATATATTTGTATGTACAGGATTCACTCCTAAACTAATTCACTGATAATTATTAATTTTAGAAGACTTCTGCTAGGCGTAATGGTGAGTGATGTGGGGTATATTTTTAGTTTATTTTATTTCAAAAGGTTTACGCCCCCTCCCGTTAACTTTCAGATACACCGAAATAGTTATTGGACATGAATTAAAATAAATACTCAATATTTTTCATGACTTTAATGGTGTGTAAGAGGGCATAAGATGTGCACCACCTTCGTCGGTTGTTACAGTAAGCTAAGTTATTATAGTAAAATACATTAGGCTCTCTAGAAGCATGGCATCTGACATATTAGTCCTCGCGCCAAAGAGCAGGACACAAAATGTTTTAAATAATAATAATAATAATAATAATAATAATAATAATAATAATAATAATAATAATAATAATAATAATAACATTAGATTAACAATAAGGACAATAAGGCTGGCAAGAACTACTATTGACCATAACCATTTATACAATCTTTTTTAAATTTTCATCTCTATTTTTCTCGTTATGTACTGAATATTTGTTAATGAAACCTATATGAAACATGTTCCTTGTTAAATTTTAAAGATTTTCTATTCCGAAAGAAGTTTAAAAATATTTAATCTAAAAAAGTTATTTTAAAGTTTTTGTTAAAAAAATTTCAGATTTTCTCATTATTCAGACCTGTATTACAAAGAGGGGGGTTGCAAAAAATGAGTTGTGGTGTGAGGAGAAATACAAACTGAAACAGAGAGAATATTCAGACCTGTAATAATACAAAGAGGGGGTTGAAAAAATGAGTTGTGGTGTGAGGAGAAATACAAACTGAAATAGAGAGAAAAAGAGTTTTAAAATATAATCTTAAAATGATAAGATACAAGTTAGAAAAGCATTTCATCCAAGGTTTTAAAAATAAAGCTACAAGATTCAATTTGAAATTTATTTATCTTCAAAGTGCACTTTTATAAATTTTACAACGTAAGGTATAAAAATTTAATTTAAATTGAATAAAAAAATTACCTTTGATTTATTTGATGTAATGTACATTTTGTTGCAATTTAAAAACATTATCTTTCATCTAGCAATTAATGATATAGATATAAAATTTTCAATGATTTTTTTAAAAAGTGCAACAGAATATATATATATATATATATATATATATATATATATATATATATATATTCTTATAATATATATAAATCCCTATTTAAGAAGCTCAATGTAATTACAACTTATATATTTATAAGTCTACTAGCTGTATTTATCAGGCGTTGCCAGGTTGAAACATATTAGTCCCATACGATACACGATACGCCAAATACCTTAACTTCTTACATTTTTCCTGAAAATGGGTCACATGTTGAATTTATGAAAACATAAAATACATTAATTTTCGCCTATGAAAATCAAACGGAAAATAGTTTTAATGGGAAATAACCTTTAGAGCTTAACTAAATAAACTTATTTCCATGTTAAAGGAAATTGGCGTAATCAGATAATAACTGAAAATAAATTAATTTAAATATAAATTAAATTAAAACTAAATTAAATAAATCCACTTTAAATAATATTTTTGAATAGAACAATGAAGACAATTTCATGATAACAAATACTTAATAACACGGATCTAATTGTTAAAATAGATTTTCTTTCAATAACTTAATTCATTGAATATAGGCCCCTTTTGAATACATAGTATATATAGAAATCATATGAGATTATAAATGTGTAACTAGTCGTCTGCAGTATGAAAAATAATTCATGAGACAGTGAACTTTTTGTATATATTAATCAAATTCTGAACAAACAAACAAAAATACATGATTATAATACAATATTTAAGAAATCAAGGACACCTGAATAGTCTCCACAGTTTTATAATCATCTATAATATAAATCACACCTGTCTGTTTAAATGTATGTATGTATGTATGTATGTATGTATGTCTGCCTAAAACTTTCGACAGGGGCAACAGATTTTAACGAGATCGATATTGTTTTGAATTTCGACCCTTCGAACGACAAATATAGAAAAATTGGTTAAAATAATTTATTCCTGATCACTTTTCTACAAGAAGCGGTCGCTTTTTTTTCGCCGATATTTTCCAAAGTCATCCCCTCTTTTTGATTGACTAGCCTTAATTTAAACTTTCGTCACTTCTGGTTTGGAGATAGCCGCAACGGCAAAGATGTCATGTTATTTTTTGTTTATTGCTTCCTTTGCGGTACGGGTTCGAGCCTGGCTGTCTACTATCACTTCTTTTTTGCTTAACACACACCTCCAAACAGCCGGGAAACGCCGGGCTCCTAGGCTAGTCTAAAATATAAATCTCACCTGTCTGTTTAAATGTATGTATGCATATATGTTTGTATGTCTCGCACATGTCTCGCAAAACTTTCCACAAATGCGATGGATCCTGATAAGATCGGTATCATTTCGAAGTTCGACGTCTCGGACGACAAATATCGAAAAATTCGGCCCAAATAATAATTCCTTCACCTTAAACTCGACCGTTTTGTACAAGGAGGTGTCGATTTTTTCGCCGACATTTTAGCAAGTCATCGTCACCGTTGGATTGATTTTGGTTAATTTCAATGCTCTGGACTTCCGGTCGCGTCATGGCGATATCGGCTAAGACGCCAGATTTTCTTTCACTTTCTTTTCCACCTTCCCGGCACGGGTTCAAGCCTGCCTGCCTACAACCCCTTTTGTTGCCCAACACACCTCCAATTCCTCGGGAAACGTCGGACACCCAGACTAGTATAGATATAATTTTATAACAAGCCGATTCTTTCAATTTATATTCAACGTGATACGTTCACGTTTTCAAATTTTACGCAATACTAGAAGGGCTACCCGGCTTTACTCTGGACCATAGAAACTTCAAAAGAAGTTAAATAGTATGTATAAGTAATTTATATTAAAAGTTGTATCTCTTCTTTTTCTTCTTCTTCTTCTTCTTCTTCTTCTTCTTCTTCTTCTTCTTCTTCTTCTCGTCTCTCTCTCTCTGTTTTTTTCTCTCTCTTTTAATATACAAGTTTTTTTAAAACGGGGTGTTAAACATTTCAATCACAAACAAATGGAATAACCAACTCATCCTCACAATGAAATTAAAAGCTCTACTCAGAAGGATGAGATGGAAAGTGCATTTTTTCCTCAACAATTCAAGAATGAAGTTCACAAGGATCATACACGCGCGTGCACACACACACACACACACACACAAATATATATATATATTTCAATGATTTTTTTAAAAAGTGCAACAGAATATATATATATATATATATATTCTTATAATATATATAAATCCCTATTTAAGAAGCTCAATGTAATTACAACTTATATATTTATAAGTCTACTAGCTGTATTTACCAGGCGTTGCCAGGTTGAAACATATTAGTCCCATACGATACACGATACGCCAAATACCTTAACTTCTTACATTTTTCCTGAAAATGGGTCGCATATATATATATTAGAGATGGGACGATTCCAAAATTCTGATACAATTACCGATTCCGATTATTTAACATTGTTAAATATTTAATTAGAGTCTATTGTTTTTTTTTTTAAATTTTCAATTTACCCTTTAAAAAATTGCAATGTTTTTATATGTTTTTGTAAGCGTAAAAATACACTTGAGTATATATTACACGAAGTAATCTTCCTAAATATTTTTCTCAAACGTTTTTATTGTAGTTTATTGGAAATTTTTAGATAACTAAAGATTTATTTTGATTTTAAAACAAAGCCGATTTGTATTAGTTTGCTGTTAGCTGGATTACTTGAAGATGGCCAGGAATATTACATTCTACGAAGAAAAATAATTTCCAAAGGGACTGGATAAATAGTAAAAAAAAAACACTAACCCTAACCCAAACCCAAACCCTAACCCTAACCCAAACCCTAACCCTAACCCAAACCCAAACCCTAACCCAAGAAATTCTTGTTACAGCGGATAAAATACAAAACTTTTGTAAGATAAGCAAACGAGAACAAAAAATTACAAGTTATTATAAAAAGCAAATTTTGACTTAGTAGAAAAAATAACTCAGCAAATCCATAACAGATAAAAATTAGTAATAAAGTCAATAAACTAGTAAATAAGAAAGCATACGTTCTCCTAAAAGACCACGAACAAGATTTCGACAACAAACCGACCACCAGATTAATCAACCCTACAAGACCCGAAATCGAAAGAACCAGAAAAAACAATCTTAGAAAGAAACAATACTCAGATCAAGAATGCATATAACGTAAACTAATAGATTAATACAACAGATAAAGAACAAAGATACATTTTCTTTCATACAATTCGATATCGCAAAATACTACCCATCTATCACCAAAGAACTATTTAATGATGCAATGGAATTTGCTTCTCTCCTTACGGACACTCCAAGAAAAAATCGACATCAATTAGAAAATACAGGAACACTGTCTTAATTAGTAGAAATGAACAATGGATTAAAAATCAAGCTGGACTATTTGATATTCCCGTGGGACCCCGTGACTCTACATGAAATCACGGACTTGCTCTGACTATATATCCTATACAATCTAACTAAGCATAGAAGTTGACACGATTGGCCTGTATATAGATGATGGTCTTCTTGTAAAAAATGTTGACAGCCCTAAATTTGATAGCATCAAAAAATTATAAAGAAATGCAAAAGAATTTAGCTTAAAGTTGAAATTATCACAAACGTAAAAATAGTTAACTTCCTAGACGGTATACTAAACCTTAGCAAAGAAGGCTCTAGAAGACAGTGGCTATAAAGTAACTGAGTTTAAGTATAATGAACTCACAAGAAAAACACCTACATCTAGTAAAACCCGTAAAAGAAAAATTATTTTGTAACTCCACTTCAATTAAATCGTTAAAACTAATTGTAAAATCGAACAGAATGAAGGAAGAAAGCGACCACGTGTCTGCGCGTGTTGTCTTACCTGCTGGGAGAATCACAGGGAGGGCATAAATTAAAAAATGGCGGCTGTGGTTTTTGTAAGATTATTGAGCGATGACGTCACCCCTCACGTGACTGTTTTTCTGGCCGCCGATTGGCTGATGACGAACGCTTGGACAATAAAAAGAAGTATGTTCAGAAGATCGAGGACAGTGTGTATCAACTGCATCGGTGTGATTAGAAGTTCGACGTGTGTGTTAATCAACTGCTGTAGTTGTGAAACGAATTCAAGCTTTAGAAGTTCGACGTGTGTGTTAACCGACTGCCATAGTTGCGAAACGAATTCACTAACCTTGGAAAATAATTTATTAATCTTACTAAGCTACACCCCCACATCATCCTCCATAAAATATTTGATAAAAATACTATTAATTTAATCTATAGTTGCAGACTTGTGTAAATAATTAAAAAAAAAAAAACAATAATAAAACTAATCAGGAAAAGAAAACAATAAAACATGTAACTGTATAAATAAATCTGAATGCCCCCTCAAACAGAACTGCCTTACAACCGCTGTGGTATATCTAGCTAGCCTTAAAGCAATAGAGTATTCTACCATTAACAAATTCTACATAGATCCACTTAGCAATGCATTTAAACAGTTCTGTCTTAAATATCAATCATAGGGAGAAAACACCATTAGCTGTATATTACAATGAACTAACAAGAAAAGTCTTGACTCCAATTGTTGACTGGGAAATCTTAAAAAGAACCAAAACTTGCCAATCACTTAATTTACCTTGTCTACTTTGCTTAAATGAAAATATTTTCATCATGGAATTTAAAGATAGGGATAAACACTTAAATAAAAAAACAGGAAACATTAATTAATTGTAGACATTACAAATCACACCTAGTTCCTCACTTGCTTACTACTTCTTCATAAATCCTTATTAAACAAACTTCTAATACTTATATTAATATCCTGCAATAATACACCTATTCACCTAAATCCACACAAAAGTTATAATATTTACTAAATCCAAAATTACACCATCTTTGTCAAGTCCGCTCACGATAATCATTCCATATAATCACACCCATTATTATAATTTCTCCACATCCTTTGAATATCGAAATATTCCCTCAAACCCTCCACTTTTAGATTGATACTTGCTATATACATGCATGTTATATCCTAAATCAATTCTCCCTCAAACTCGGTTAATTATGCTTATGCGTAATGTAAATGTCCAACAAAATTAAACGTATAATATATGCAGATTGCTGTTGTCCATGTCGTAACTCCGATACTAGAAAAGAAGGATTTATTCTAGAACGACTTAACACAAATAATTTAAGAACATTAGTAATAAATAACCTAAAGATAAATTATAAATTGTCTTTACACTATAGCAAAATATTTTAACAAATATTTACAAATCACTAACCCTAAATTCGTTTTTTTTTTATATTCCACTATCAATAGATACATTTTAAATTGAAACAGTAAAGAATACGTACCGTTGTATAACATAAAACCTGAAACTAACTCCAGGATATGTTTATTTTCGTCTACTCCCCGTATATATATATATATATATTTTTTTTTTTTACTTAGTATATATATATATATATATATATATATATATATATATATATATATATATATATATATATATATATATATATATATATATATATATACGGGGAGTAGACGAAAATAAACACATCCTGGAGTTAGTTTCAGGTTTTATGTTATACAACGGTACGTATTCTTTACTGTTATATATATATATATATATATATATATATATATATATATATATATATATATATATATATATATACTGTTATATATATACTGTTATTTATATATATATATATGCTGTTATATATATATATATATATATATATATCATAATTAAGGAATTTAAAATTTGCGATTTGAAAAAGTTAAATTAAAAATATAGAAATTTTATTGTATGCAAGAGAAAGAATACAGTATAGTAAAATATATCTTCTTCATCCACGAGTTTTCGATGTTTATACATCTCCTCGGAGGAAAAATATTAAAAAATATTATAAAATGTTTGCACCTAATTAGCTAATGATAATAAACATAGAAAATTAAATTAAATGTTTTTAAAGCTTTTAAACCATTTTAGCTACATAGAATAAGGGAAATTGGATATTGATGCAGCAAAAAAAAAATATTGAACTTCAAATCGAATGTGTATGCTAAATCCTGTAATGGAAGCTCTTGGTATTCGACAGGTAAAAAGGTCCAACGCGTATTGTAATAAATCTAATATATACATATTCCCACAGGTTTTTTTGATTGGATATCCGGCAAATCTTTGATTATATCAATCCGGTAAAAAATTTTTTTCCATATATCAGTTTCAAAATTCAGTTCAAGTTTTCAATCAATTTGTGAATAAAAACCAAAAGATATCTGTAGACAGACAAATAAAATTAAATAAAAATTAAATGAAAATGAAAATAATTAAATAAAAGAATTGCTTATGAAACCAAAGCAAAATAGTCTTTTAAAATCAGATGAAGTTTTTGTTATCAAGATTATATTTGTAAGTCAGCACAAATGACAATGTTATAGTATTATTAAAATCGCAATATTTAAATTATATCTTCTAAAAATAAGGAAGTAGTAGGAGAATTTAACTTGGAGAGAGGGGGAGAAAGAAAAAGAAAATAAAATAAAGGGAGCGTCTAACTAATTAATCTTGAATATGAAATGTCTAGACAGGATTTGACACGATTCAAAAATAGGTCAAGGTTCATGCTAAGAGTTAAAAAGCAGGAAAGAAAAGAAAAGAAAAAGAAAAAGAAAAGAAAAAGAAAGAAAAAGCCTAGTAATTTTAAAAAAGGAAAAGCATAGTAATATTAAAAAAAAGAAAGAAAGGGAGAAAAAAATAAAGAAAAAAGAAAAATAAACTCCTTACTTCTGTTTGCTTGCTCTTAACCTATAATGCTGAAATTTATAATTCTAATATATAAAGTAAAATCGAACGTATATACTTACTGATAATAATATTTAATCGAAATCTTAGAGTTCGATTAATCTGTGAAATTATTGCATATATTAACAAGGTGTACCAACATAAAAGAATATAATAATAATTTTGATTCGTTTGTCAACGTCTCTCTGAAAAAGGGATGGGATTCATTTCCAGAGGATTTCCCTCAATCCCGGCTTCAAACCAGAATCTTCACAGATCAAGGGTTTTCCTAAGGATGTTGCTGATACCTACAATTGCAGAGGTCTGAAGGGCGCCTAAAACGTCGGGGATTTGTAGTTTTTTCAATTGTCCTTCCAGACGACTTGATACGACTCCTAGAGTACCAACTACGACCGGGATTATTTGTGTTTTAACCCCGTGTATACGCCTTATCTCCAATGCCAATGGAGCATAATTGCTCCACTTCGCATTCTCCTTCTCACTCACATTCCTTCCCAGCACACGGAAAAGTCTACAATCTGCCAGTTTTTTAAACCTTGTCAATGACAACCAAATTCGGACGATTATGTTCCAATTGCTTGATCGTTATGACACTTTTGTCCCACCATACCTCTACCTTGCCATCCTCACTTGTTCTCACTTCATCAGGCACCTCCTCAAACCATTTTCCTGCACACTTCACTCCAACCCTCTTGCACACCTCCCAATATATCCGGAGTCCTATGCGATCGTGTCTTTTGCGGTACTCTCTCTCCCCCCCTCTCTCTCTCTCTCTCTCTCTCTCTCTCTCTCTGGGCCAGTCCACTACACCCTACTGCAAAGTGCGCGATTGACTCTGAGGTCTTACCACAAATCCAGCATTCTGCAACAACTTCATTTCCTAGAACTACTTTTTTAACAATCGTGTTCCTAATGCCTGTTCTTGTGCTTCACAAACAAAAGCTTCAGTACTCTTAGCCAGATACCCAGCTCTAAGTCATTGCCATGATCTTTCATCAGCCACTTCTGCTATTTCCTGGAAGAACCTTCCATGCATTTTCTTCCTAGCCAGTTCCTCTGCCGTTTCTCTATCCATACGTTTCACATAATCAGTCTTGGTCTAACATACTTCCACTTCATTAGCCAACACCTTAAGCATCCACTTCTCACTTAATAATAATAATAATAATAATAATAATAATAATAATAATAATAATAATAATAATAATGCCAATATTATTAGTAGCCTTTAAAAAATAATAATAAATAAAAATAATAATTATTATAATATTACTACTAGTAATCATAACAATAATAGTAGCATAAATAATAACTAGCGGGACCTGTGGAAATTCCACATCAGCATTTTTCATATATAATATATTGTTGCTGGGCATTCTGTTGGGCGTTCTGTTCAGCATGAATAAAAGCACAATCATATTATTCTAACCCTTTTATTAAAACTGTATCGCCCCCTTACTAAAATAATAACTTTCGTATATTTTCTGGGCTGATTATTTCATTTCAAACACACCATTCAATTAACTCATATTTCATCATTTTTGATAATTATTGAATATGTTACTATGTTCGACAATAATTTTTCATAATTTCAACCCACATTATCGCCCCTCACTTTACTAAAATATTAAAATTGATATATTGTATCGGCTGATTATTTCATAAAAACATAACTATCAATTAACTCACATTTCATCATTTTTAATAATTCTTTGATATAGTACTAATTTTGACAATAATTTTTCATCATTTAAACTCACCATATCGCACACCTTACTAAAATAATTACTTTGATATATTGTCTAGGCTGATTATTTCATTACAAACACGCGCATTAATCACCTAACATTTCATCATTTTTCGTAATTCTTGGATATGTTACTAATTTCAACAATATTTTTTTTATAATTTAAACCAACGTTGTCACCCAACCTTACTAAAATAATAACTTTGCTACATTCGCTGGGCTGATTATTTCATTAGAAACACACTAATCAATTAACCTACATTTCATCATTTCTCATACTTCTTGGGTATGTTACTAATTTCGACAATCATTTTTCATAATTTATACCCACATTACCGCCTCCTTCTTAATAAATTAATAACTTTGAAATATTGTCTGGGCTTATTATTTCATTACAAACACACTAATGCATGAAATCACATTTAATCATTTTCCATAACTCTTGGATATATTACTTATTCCGACTATCATTTTTCATGATTTCAACCCACATTTTCGCCCTTTCCTCTTTACTAAATAATAACCTTGATACATTGTCTAGGCTGATTATTTCCTTACAAACACACCAATCAATTAACTAATATTTCATCATTTTTTTTCGTAATTCTTGGATATGTTACTAGTTTCGACAGTAATTTTCATAATTTAAGCCCTCCTTATCTCCTCTTATATAAAAACTTTGATATATTATCTAGACTGATTATTTTATTATAAACACACCAATCAATTAAATCACATTTCGTCATTTTTCGTTATTCTTGGATAGGTTACTAATTTCGACAATAATTTTTTATAATTTAAACCATCCTCATCGCCCTCTCTTACTAAAAAATTACTTTGATATATTGTCTGGGCTAATTATTTCATAAAAAAAAACACAACTATCAATTAACTCACACTTCATCATTTTTCTTAATTCTTGGATATGTTACTCATTTCGACAATTACTTTCAATATTTTTAACCCACATTATCATATTATTTGGGATGATTATTTCATTTCAAACACACCAATCAATGAACTCACATTTCGTCATTTTTCATAATTCTTGGATATGTTACTAATGTCGACAATCATTTTTCATCATTTTAAACCACGTCATCGCTCCAATTACTATAATAATAACTTTGATATATCGCCTGGTCTGATTATTTAATTGAAAACACACTAATGCATTAAATAACATATTATCATTTTTCATAATTCTTGGATATGTTACTAATTTCGACAATATTTTTTTCATAGTTTAAACCATCCTTATCGCTCTCTCTCTCTCTCTCTCTCTCTCTCTCTCTCTCTCTTACTAACATAATAACTTTGATATATTTTCTGGTCTGATTATTTTATTATAAATACACACTCGATTAACTCACATTTGATCTTTGTTCATATTCCTGGATATGTTACTAATTTTGACAATAATTTTTATAATTAAAACCCCACATTATTTCTCTCCCTCCTACTTATATAATATATTTAATATATTGTCTATACTTATTATATCATTACAAACACATTAATCAAGTAACTCACATTTCATCATTTTTCATAATTCTTGGATATGTTACTAATTTCGACAATAATTTTCATAACTTAAACCCACTATGTCGCTCCGCCTTACTTAAATAATAACTTTGACATATTGCCTGGGCTGATTATTTCATTACAAAACAACTCAATCAATTCTGGCTATTCTCATAGTATATATGTTTCACCTATTTTATCCAATCCCGGGTGACGCCGCATATTCTGCTAATATATATCGTCCACCTATCTCATTCGATCCCGGGTGACGCTGGGTATTTTGCTACAATATGTTTTCCACCTATCTCATTCAATACTGGGTGACGCTTTCTGATAGTATATATTTGCACATCTCATTCAATACCAGGACTAACGTCATGTCCGCCACCCCACTGTTGAAAATATACATTAAATAAAGTAATGTTTTAATCGTAAACTGTTTCAGCCATTTCGGGGACTGACTTTATATCCCCGACCCACTGCTAAAAATATACATGAAATAATGTAATGGCTAAATAGTAAACTGTTTCAGCCATTTCCGGGACCAACTTTATATCCCAAACCCACTGTTAAAAATATACATAAAATAATGCAGTGTCTAAATAATAAACTGTTTCAGCCATTTCTGGAACTGACTTCTAATCCCCACCCCACTGTTGAAAATATACATGAAATGAAGTTCTGTATAAATTGTAAACTTTTTCAGTCATTTCCGGGACTGACTTCTCATCTCCTATCCTACTATTAAAAATATACATTAAATAAAGTAATGTCCGAAACGTAAATGGTTGCAGCCATTTCCGGAACCGACTTAATATTTCCCACCCCAATTTTAAAAATATACATTAAATAAAGTAATGTGTAATACGTAAACGGGTTTCACCCATGTTCGGGACTGATTTAATGTTCCCCACCCCACTGTTAAAAATATACATGAAATAAAGTAAGGTTTAAATTGTAAACGGTTTGAGCAATTTCCGGGACTGATTCATATCCCGTTACCCACTGCTTAAAATATACTTGAAATAAAGTAATGTTTAAATCATAAACTGTTTCAGCAGTTTTTCGAAAGTAATACATAAAAACATTAACACGGTTAGGGATTAGGCAACCATTGCTTCAACATGAATTTCTGAGTGTAGTATTAGTTTCAGCATTCCAGTGACTTAAATCCCCCTTTTTTGGTCTTGGTTTATGAAGGAGAAATCCTTCATTACTGATACAATTTTTATTTTTGTTATTGGCCAGTGTGACCTTTTGGGGGGAGCTGGTTTCCCCCTAAATTTTAACCGACCTCATGTCCAATTCCGCCCTTGTGGGGAGGCAAGTAAAAAAAAATCTGAACGGACATTTTCGAGGGCATTTTATAATTAATCAGAAGTGACATTTCCAGGGCATTTTGTAATTAAATCAGAAATAACTTTTTCCAGTTACTTTTTTAATATTAACACTTTGTTACATTAAATATAGTACCTATTAACAATGTCTCCTCACGGGACAGATTTAGACACCAGGGTCGTTTTTTTACGTGAGAAAAAATTGTCTGAGAGAGAAGAAAGTGAAATGTAGCACCTGAAGACCAGATACTACACTTTGATCTTAGCCAAAAGGCCAAGAAAGACAAATCATTTTTATTAGCTTTGCCTCTACAGCGACACCAATTTTTTTTTATATTACATTTTTTTTTTTCAAGGGTGACGGTTTATTTGGAATATTCCACTTTTTGGAATATTCCACTTTCCTTTTTTAGGGATGCACAGCATGAAAACGGACGGAGCGATAAGCGTAATAATATAATGATAACAATAAACAATAATGATTATTTTTATAATAATATAATATAATATTAGTGTAAAAAACGATGATAATAATATTAATGAAAATGATTATAATGATATTAATGACAATATAAGTAATAATAATAATAACAACAATAATAATAAGTACAATAAGTATTACATCTGTATAATAGCACCACTACTACAAATGCTATCACTAAAACATTAACAAAATAATAACAATAATAATAATAAAATATAATAGTATGAATAATAATGGTAAAATACAATAACGATAATAATGATAGCAATATTAATAATAATATAAAAACATAATAATGATAATATTAATAATAATAATAATAATAATAATAATAATAATAATAAATAGTAATTATAAAAGTCATGGCGATAAGGATTATATCTGTATAATACTACCACCCCCACCTCCAATGCCACCATTAAAAATGCCACCATTAAAGCAATCAGAAAATAATTATAATATATATACCCATATATGCGCGCACGCACACACACACACATTTATATATGCATATACATACACATACATACACACATGTACACATGCATACATATATGTATACATATATATACATATGCAATAATAATAATAATAATAATAATAATAATAATAATAATGATAATGATGATAATGATGATTATTAAAAAAATTGATTGCCAACAAGTATCAGAGATGACGCATTTCGAGTATTATGAGGTTTTGCATTTTCAAATATGTATATATTTCAACAGGAAACTATATGATCTACTTAAAAGCATGAAAATATAGCTTTATAATGGGATTAGGGGATGTTAAAACCGTGTTAATACAGTAGTCACGCTAATTCCTAGAAGTGAAATTAACGTTTTAAGATTCAAAATATTATATGTGAAAGCGTGCATGGTGAGTTACTAAAACAGTATGAAATAGAAGGACATTAGTATACAAGTTAAAGGAATGTAGTATATTAGGTGAATAGTAATAAGTAGTGGGTGTTTTATTTTTCAAACGGCAAATGTTTAAGGATAATCTATGTTATTTTAAGTTGACTGTATTTAATTTTTTCTTGTGCTTACATCTAGAAACTAACTCATTTTTGGCATTTATTATAGGTTTCGGGAATGTTATAATATTAACTTCTTCGGAGATACAAAGATTACAACATTTTGCTCCTGGAGTTTATGATCTAGCTTTTTTCAGTATACTCCATTTGATTGAATAGGCTACCCTCCTATTCTCTAGGCTATTAAGTAGTTAAAGATGTACTATTATTGTTTTGTGTTCTTTCATCTTTGAATAATCACTGGATTTTCACACCAGTAGATTTATTGTATTTCATTATTCTGAATAATTATATATATATATATATATATATATATATATATATTATATATATATATGTACACACACATATATATATATGTATATATATATCTGTTGAAATATTCTATATTCACATATATTTACTTTTTATATATACGAATCCTTATTTAAGAAGCTCAATGTAATTACAAGGCATATAATGAATAAATTACAAAAGTCTATATTCCAAATTTCATGATATTGACCATCTTACAATTTATTCCTTTACTTCAGTTGACATTTGCACTTCTTGACAATATCTGTTTCGTAGCACAAAATCATCCACTTAATTATCATGTCAATCAATGAATCTATTCTGACCTTAACTCATCAGAAGAAATAGCAACAATCAATTCACCAAAAAGTCATAGAATGCGATTGAAAATGATTATAAAATTCGAAAATTGAAAAAGAAGCTGCAATTACCTTATTGTTTGTTTACATTACGCCATTTTGAACTTTGAAATAAAGTCATTAACCCCCAAATATTCATATTAAAAATTACATTAGTTTAGCTATATTTTACTAGAAATGTTCTATTTAGTAAGTACTAAATTTATTATTTACCCAAATAACATCAAAGATTATAATCTATTACACATGTTAATTAATTATACGAAACGTTTACAAACAAACAAAACAAATCGAAAACAAAAGCAAACTATTTTCAATTTCCGGTTATATTAAATTATTTATTAATTTGAATTTAACTCAATGCATAATTTAGTTCTTATTACTTAATTAAATTTATTTAACCATTAAACTATAATTCTATATAGTCCTTAATTCTAAAACTATAATCTTATTTAGTTGTAATATACAGATTTACTGTGTAATGTTATCGTAATTGTTTACGTAAGGTAAAACTAACGATAATAAAACTTATAAATTTAAAACTTAACAGAGTAATTTCCCTTTTATTCGAAGCCTCAAATATATCTTCTCCGATTTTTATTTATATTTTATCATTATTTTTTCTAATAAATAATGTTTATATAGTTTTATTGTTATTCATTTTGTATTATTTAACAATTAATTCAATTAATACCATAAGTTAATTAACCATTTCATTGAGTGTAAAATGTTAGTATTAAAACGATTTCAATATACAATATATATTTTTGAGTTTTATTTGTCAATAATCTAAATAAAATTATGCTTATCAGATGAATGGCTAATTATAATTTCTCTTTGTTATGAAATCTAATTATAATACATTTGATCTTAATATCGAATTATAATTATAATGTACACATCATAGCATGATTATTATTTTGAAAGTAATGCTTTAAGATTCACATTACACGTAATATTTCTACGTTAATACTCTTCAATCAGTTATTAGTAATCATTTCCCAAACTAGTTAATACTCAAACAGTGGTCAAAAATATTTGCAGACTGTGATAAAAATGAATAAAAATTAAAAACAACCAGAAATAGATGATTTCAGAGTATAATGAAGATTTTGGTGAAATAAAGAAATGAAACAAATTCTTTTCCATTTTTATAAACAGTCTTCAAATGTTATTATTCTTTTTTTTCTTTTTTTGCTTTTAAGGATCACTGTCATATAATGTCGTTTCATACAATGCAAAAAATTCAGCAAATTTTAGTTCTGTCGAAAAATAAATTTTACATAGAAATTTTCTGTTTAGAGTTTTCATTTATGTTTCATATACATCTATCTATCTTCTATACTCCTATAAATTCGCTTATATTTTGTGTGTATTGCTATTCATATTAAAATACCTCTTTTCTATTTAATTAAAACGAAAATACAATGTTGTTATATATGGGTCGTAGAATTGCATTCACTAGCAAAAGCTCTAGCTAATTTGCATATTCTTTTAAACATTCATTTTAATTAATTCCCTATTAGTTTTTTTCGGTTTTCTTATGGAATGATCATCTTTAGTCAACTATTATGTGTAATTATATTCATGCAGATATTTTACATGGTTTATACTTGCATAATATTTGCGTAAAAAGTGTGCAGTAAACCCAAAATTGTGTCCATATGTATTTATCTATACGTATATATTTTTGTTTTTCTATCTATCTATCTATCTATCTATCTATCTATCTATCTATCTATCTCTCTCTCTCTCTCTCTCTCTCTCTCTCTCTATATATATATATATATATATATATATATATCTAAAAGTGAACGAGTCTGTGTATCTCTGTATCTCTGTACACATCCAAACACCGGGGCAAGGCCGGGCGCCCATGCTATTATATCTATAAAAGTGACCGTGTCTGTGTATCTGTGTGTCTGTGTACATTTCCCTACGCAATAACTCTGTTAATTTTAGTCTACAGACTCGAAATTTGATATACAGGTTACTGAAATTTTGGAAAATCGATGTGATTGGTTTTTGGTAAAAAATTTGGTGATAAGGGGTCAAAGTTCAACGATTTGACCTTTGAGAACTCTACCAAACTCCTCCGACAATTTTGGGGCTACGCACTTGAAATTTTAGATATAGGTTCTTTGGACATGGATCTAACTTAATAACTTGATTTGAGCCCAAAATAATAAATGTTAAGAGGTCATAATAGGAGTCAAAGTTAAAAAAAAAAATTGACCTCTGCGGTCTCTTCCAAATTACTCAGATTTCTGGTCTAAATATTTGAAATTTTATATAAAGGGTATTCAGAGATAGGGCAAGCTTTTTCATCAGTTTGGGTCGAAAATTTTTAGTTACTAATATATAAATGTATGTATGTATGTATGTTTGCATGTCTGCCTTAAACTTTCAATAGAGGCGACGGATTTTACCAAGATCAGAATCGTTTTAAAGTTCGACCTTTCATACGACAAATATCGAAAAAGTGGCTAAAAACATTAATATCTTCCCCTTCAACTAGGCACTTTTCTACAGGGGGGTCACTTTTTTCGGCGATATTTTTTAAAGTTATCATCTCCTTTCGATTGTCTAGCCTTAATTTTAAAAAATGTCGCTTCAGGTTTGGCGGTGGTCGTAAAAGCATAAACGTTAGATTTTACCCCGTTCTTTTCCTCCTTTGCGGTACGGGTTCGAGCCTGCCTTCCTACTACCACTTTCTTTTGCTCAACATACACATCCAAATACCTGGGCAACGCCGGGCGCCCATGCTAGTATATCTATAAAAGTGAACGTGTCCGTTTATCTGTGTATCTGTGTGTCTGTGTACATTTCCCTTCGCAATAACTCTGTCAATTTTAAGTCTACAGACTCGAAATTTGATATACAGGGTACTGAGAGTTGAGAAAATCGATGTGATCGGGTTTTTGCCAGAAACTTGTCGATTAAGAGGTCAAAGTTCAACGATTTGACCTTTGATCACTCTACCAAACTCCTCCGACAATTTTGGGTCTACACACTTGAAATTTTAGATATAGGTTCTTTGGGCATGGATCTAACTTCATAATTTGAGCCCAAAACAATAAATGTAAAGGGGTCATAATAAGGGTCAAAGTTTTTAAAAAAATTGACCTCTGCGGTCTCTTCCAAATTACTCAGACAATTTCTGGTCTAAATATTTGAAATTTTACATAAAGGGTATTCAGAGATAGGGCAAGCTTTTTCATCAGTTTGGGTCGAAAATTTTTAGTTACCAATAAAGTTCGACCTTTCATACGATAAATACACATCCAAACACTCGGGCAACGCCAGGCTGAAATGATAATATATATATATATATATATATATATAAGAGTGAAATTGTCTGTGTGTCTGCGTGTGTACATTCCCTACCAAACTACTCTGTCAATTTTCAGTCTAAAGACTCGAGCATAAGGGTCATTGACATTTGGGAAAATCTTTTTAATCGGTTTTCGGTCAGTAATTTGCCTGTCAAAATGTCAAACTTTAACGATTTGACCTGTAAAAACTCTACCAACCTACTCCGCTAATTTTGGGTCTAAACACTTGAAATTTTAGATGTAGGTTACGTGGACATGGGTCAAACTTTTTAATTTTATTTGAGCCCAAAACAATTAATATTAATTGGGCAAAACTGGAGTCAAAGTTTTTAAAAACGTTGACCCATGCGGTCTCTACTATATTATTCTGCCAATTGTTTGTCTAAACATTTGAAATTTTGCATAAAGTGTATTTAGACATAGGGCAAGCTTTTAGTAGATCTTCATTTTTTCTAGGGATTAAACGACGCTGGAGCACGTCGTAAAAATTTACCATTTTTTTTTAATTAAAAATATAATTGCATATATATTACAAGAGATTTACCAGGTATAAAGGTCTGAAGGTCAATCGAAGATAAGGGTAAATGAATGTAATGTGATTAGTTAGAGAACAGTGTAATAATCGGTAGTGGTGGAAATTGGTTAGGATTTGATTATTTAAGAAGACGGCTCAATAAGAATTTGTTTACATTGGACTTTCTCGAGCAGTTACTCCCAGAAAGAAACTTTCTACATGGAAGTTGTGTTTAGATTTAGACATAGATAGAGAGTGAGGGAAATTATCAACAGTGGTTGTAGATAGATGATTGTCTGTTGTGAACGTATTACAGAGAAGACCATAGATTAAAGCTCAGTCGAGCACTTGCCATGAAAATAACGATCGAGCACAGATAGACTCGCGATATGTTGTCTATGATAAAAAGAACAAAGAGAAAAAAAAGGCAGCACCATCTAGGTTTCGAAGTCGGTTTTGAACTTTGTAAAGGCAAGAAAAGCGTGCTCTGGGCAGCTTTCCCCCATATGTCACAACAGTACTCCATTTTAGGACTTATTTGGCTTTAATACAAATAGAGGATTACGTTCGGGAGTGACATATGTTCAGGCGCGGTAGAATGATCCAACCAGAGAGAGAGAGAGAGAGAGAGAGAGAGAGAGAGAGAATAGAGGAGGGAACGGATGAAGTTGAGTCGACGTAGATGAATTAGTGGGTGGTTAAATCGACAATATTCACGCGATGGCTTTAATTACTATATTGACTTTTGAAACGATTTTAATGGTCAACACACACATAGACAACACACACACTCACACACACATATCTGCACCTACTCACACATATACAAATACACACCAGCGCAGTGAGAGACACTGTGTGTGGAAAGAGAGCGAAAAGGATAGAGAGAGAGATGGGAAGAACACGAGCCAATACTCGTTAATGTACGAACAGACACACCATATTTACACCATCAATCTGTGTAAATATTTCGATATCTTCATATGTATTTAAGCTAAATATTTATCTATAATCTATTAGATTAGACATAATGTATTGACCTATCGATGTACTCATCGATCTACCTCAGCTAAGATAATATATCACACACACATACATACAAACACACACACACACACACACACACACACACACACACACACACACACACATATATATATATATATATATATAAGGATTATTTACCATTCGAATTCGAAAAAATTTAATTTTAATGAACAATTATGTTTATTAAAAATATAATAATTCACTTGTCTGGTCTTCAAAAAAAAACAACTTTAAATTTAAACGTCCATATATAAATAGTGGACATCTTATATATTTTTACACAAGCACATGCTCCGAACCTTACATTGTATTCGACTTCAAAACCTCAACCTCGAAATCCATCTAAGGACGTACCAAGGAGAAAACTAAAAAAACACTTTCTGAAGAAGAAACTTTTGCTTTGCGAATTCTAAATAATTTAATTTTATTGAATAATATATATATATGTATATATATATGTATATATATATGTATAATTTTAATGAATAATTTCTGTCCGTTTTCAATCATTTTCTGAATAACATCTGTGTAAAATTTTTAGTAGCTTATTCACAGTCACCATTTTATGTGAATCACGTACGATGATACCCCAGATAAACAGTTTATTTTTAGGAGGTACCCTCTTACCAAATCTGTTCTGGCTTTGTGATATATTCTGGTTCACAGGTACTTAGCAATTCACATATTTTAACGTTTTCTTCCTTACTTAACAATATTTTAGATATTCCCGGGCAACGCCGAGAAACGGGTTCTGCTAATATATATATATATATATATATATATATATATATATAAATGTATATATATATGTGTGTGTGTATATATATATGCATATATATATGTACATATATATATATGTCTATATATATGTATGTATATAGACATATATATATATGTATATATATATGTATATATATGTGTGTATATATGTTACATGATAAGGGCTGTCCCCTGTTCATGTAAGTATAAAAATAGAGAGATTAGTTAAAATGAAAATAAGAGAAAGCAGAAATCGAACCCTGGACATAAGTTTTAAAGAACAATAGGTTTAAATGGAATGTCCAGTAAATTGTTAATTCGGATGAAATAAATAATAAATAAACTATTCAATTGTTAAAAGAATGTGGATAATAAAAATATGGGTTCAATAAATTAGATATGTAGGTTGAATTCCTTTGTGGAAATAACACAAGAAAAAATAGGTTATTGGGAAATCAATGTCGGAAACGTGCAAAGTCGCGCATGTTGAAACACGTGAATTTTGCTCACGTGGCCGGGATGCATGGATTTCTCAATATAGGAAGTGGGAGTTAGTTGGTCGAGGAGACAGTCAGGGGAGACAGTCAGGGGAGACGGTCAGTGAGAAAAATCAGAGACAGGCGGACGTCTGAAGCGAGACGTCACTTCAGAAACTAAGATGTGAAACTTTGATTTCTTAATGAGGAAATCACGACCGGTCGTAAGGAAATAAATTCATCATGTGTTTTGTGATAAAGCTCATTTTTGTGTTTGTGATTTCTACAAAAAGGTAAATTGTATTGTTATTATATGTCTGTGTTATAAAATGTCATTACATAAACATCTCTCTCTCTAAGATACAACATCATATGTAATAAGACAAGAACTCTCACTAAGACTCATATCTTTACTAATAAGAACTCACGTAACATACGCGCACAAGTGGTATCGTTTAATACTACTAATAATAACTATATAACAACTCACAATTTGGTGCTGTAAATGACCAGACCACCCAGCAAGGGTGGGTTTAAATAAAAAAGAAACCGAACCTGGGGTCGATACCACGAAAAAAAAAAGAAAAAAAGAAACACAACGTTTTAAAAGGGTCCCACATAATTTAAATAAATAAATAAATAAAAAAATAATACCACGGAAAAAAATTACACGATCACAGAAATGCGAAAAAAAAAATTTAAAAAAATAAAAAAAAATTGAACACACACGCATACAGAGAACAAAAGATACAAGAAATATTAAAAAAAGAAAAAGAAGAAAAGGCTGATATGCCGTAAAAAGAAATTCGTAATAATGGAAAAAATAGTAAACAAGTCACCATGAGTAATTCATTGATAAATGAATTGGTCTGCAAAAAAAAAAAAACAAAAAAACACACACACACATACACGCAAAGGCAGAGATTGTGTCACCCATTATTATTGTTTTGAAATTTGTAGAAGTGTCATTAGAAAATCTGTGTCAATATGAAATCGTTTGGACGAATTGTTGAATTTAATCTGTCAATCAAAACAGGAATTTTTCAAAGGTCGGATGTACTCTCTGAAACAGCGTGTAAATTGTTTGGAAATGCATTTTGTGTTCATAGTGAACTTTTCGGCTTTTGTGTGTTTATTTATTTTGTTTTTGAAAAAAAAAGGGACAATTGTTTTGGACAGACTGTTGAATTGTTGTTTGTTACAGATGATATTTTTTTGTTGTTAAAAAAAAAAGTTATAACTGTTGCAAAATGTTTAAATGTATTAAGGTATTTTTTTTTTAAAATGTTTTTATGATGTTGAACAAATATTGTAAATGTCTTATGTAAACTAAATGTTATGATTTTCACAGCAAGAATTCAAAGTTATCCGTAAATATACATTAGATTAAAATGATCTAGTAGAAAATAAGTTTAGACGTATGGTTGGCTTACAGATTCAGTTAGAATTTTAGAAGGGGGACAAGAATTAAAATTACGTAAACGGGTATTTGGAGAGTTTTTAGATGTGGTAAGCTGTAAGAAAGATGTTTTGTTTTAGCATTTGGTTTTGTTTTGTTTTTTTTAGAGATCCTAAAAATTTTTCTCCAAGAAAAGTTACTTGGTAGGGATTGATAAGCACAAGAAGTACCCCTATACGAAAAATTTGGGAACCTGATTAATTAAGTGCTTAAGATAAGCTGGTTGCACGTACCGACTCCAAGCAAGTAGTAAGTAAGTAAGTCTTGGCTTAATTAATAAACAGGCGTTGGAAAGAATACGAAAATTCTTAAGGGGACCAGTAAACCGATGAGAGGTAGTCCTGAGGCAATCACATATAGCATAATGAAGTAAGAGACAAGCAAAAATATGCCGTAGATTACGTAAGAAAGATATAATCTTGTATTCTTTTTAGAGACGCATGAATGTGGGATATATCTGCTGGATCTTGGAGGCTCTGGTGAAAGGAAAGAAAAATCACAAAAAAATCGGGCAATTAGATAGAATTTAGGCGCAATTAAGGTGTTGGGCACGAAAGGTGTTAGTTAGTTAGGGGTGATATTTCTAAATCCTCGTCGAAGTTTCAAGAATCCAAGCAAGGAAATCCGAGTGAATCCGTATGAGAGAAAAAAAGGTATATCTTAAACTTCTGAAGCCAACCACAAAGATTTAAGTATATGAGCTTTGGTATGTCCCGTATGAGATAGTTATAGAATAAAAAAACAAAGCAATACTTGATAAGACTAACCATGCGGAAAGAGAGATCAGAACACTTTTGAGACGAAGGAAGTCGTCCATTTCGAGAAAGGTGAAAACCTCTAGTCTGCGGCATATGGGTGGCTGGAAAATAGCTGATGTGAATCATAGGTAAATACCCTACACCCAAAAAGTAAATGCCACAAAGATCAGAAAGGTTCTGATCTTATAAAAAAATAAATAATTGTGAAGTCGGCCGTGAAGGGCTGACTGAAAGAGATTTTTTTTTGTGCGTTTTTTTAGCCTGATCTTTCTAGCCGTGTGGTTGTGTAGATGTAAAAATAAAAAATGTACTAAAGTTAAAAATGCATACATTTTTTTGTGAAAAATGGAAGGGAGGGATGTTACATGATAAGGGCTGTCCCCTTTTCATGTAAGTATAAAAATAGAGAGATTAGTTAAAATGAAAATAAGAGAAAGCAGAAATCGAACCCTGGACATAAGTTTTAAAGAACAATAGGTTTAAATGGAATGTCCAGTAAATTGTTAATTCGGATGAAATAAATAATAAATAAACTATTCAATTGTTAAAAGAATGTGGATAATAAAAATATGGGTTAAATAAATTAGATATGTAGGTTGAATTCCTTTGTGGAAATAACACAAGAAAAAATAGGTTATTGGGAAATCAATGTCGGAAACGTGCAAAGTCGCGCATGTTGAAACACGTGAATTTTGCTCACGTGGCCGGGATGCATGGATTTCTCAATATAGGAAGTGGGAGTTAGTTGGTCGAGGAGACAGTCAGGGGAGACAGTCAGGGAAGACGGTCAGTGAGAAAAATCAGAGACAGGCGGACGTCTGAAGCGAGACGTCACTTCAGAAACTAAGATGTGAAACTTTGAATTCTTAATGAGGAAATCACGACCGGTCGTAAGGAAATAAATTCATCATGTGTTTTGTGATAAAGCTCATTTTTGTGTTTGTGATTTCTACAAAAAGGTAAATTGTATTGTTATTATATGTCTGTGTTATAAAATGTCATTACATACACATCTCTCTCTCTCTAAGATACAACATCATATGTAATAAGACAAGAACTCTAACTAAGTCTCATATCTTTACTAATAAGAACTCACGTAACATACGCGCACAAGTGGTATCGTCTAATACTAATAATAATAACCATATCACCCAGTATATAACATATATATATATATATATATATATATATATATATATATATATATATATATATATATATATATACCTCTATTAAACAGAATAGTGAAGGAGGTTTGTCCTAATGCTATTCCAGAGTCATAAAGTGGGACTATGGATATAATTTTTCAGCCCGGCAAGTCCAGGAGAAATGCATTGAACAACAGATATCGCTGTATCAAGTGTCTGTGGATCTACCCAAAGCATTTGACATCGTTAACAGGGATGCTCTCTGGTTAATCTTAATCAAGGACATAATGGAATCCAAGTTGACAATGGTGTCAAACAAGGTGATATTCCTACTCCTACTCTTTTCTATATATATTTTGCTTCTCTACTTGCTCATGCGTTTCGAGATTGCGATAAGGGTGTCACGTTAAAGTTTCGAACCATAGGTCGCATATATATATATAAATATATATATACATATATATATATATATATATATATATATATATATATATATATATATATATATATAAGGACAAATAGTTAATAAAACATGTTAAAAAACACTTTGAAAAAGAGTTAAAAACATATTTAATCTGAAAAGGAAACACTTAATAAGTGGATAACCTGCGGAGTTTGGAAGAAATACTGTCCTTCTGATCAGAGGGAAGGAATTAGCAAAATATGGGATCGGATTTTGCATACAAAAATATTTGATGAAACTGCAAGTAAGTCAAAGATCTTTCTTGTATAACAAAAAGTGAAGAAGAGGGAATATGGTGAAGAAAAAGGTGATTTCACTTGAATGGATAGTCTGGTGAAAGCTAAATTATCCAATGACGGTAAAATCCAAAAATGTAAATCCAAGAAAGTGAATTAAATTTTCATTCGCACATGTAAAATCCAAAGAAATCACGTAATTAGAAGATGGTCCAAAATAATCCAAAAGGCCAAAATCCGTGGAATAATTCACAAATATGTACAAGGAAAAGGGGAAAAATTCCAATAATATTAATAAAAGAAAAATAATATAATTATTTTCCACAGCTGAAATAACGTCGCAGCCCACAAGAGCCAAGAAAGCCAACAAACCGGAAGTGCAAGACTCGAGTTTCGCCCTTATTTTGGGCTAATCAGTTAGACATATTCGCGCTCAGGATTTGAAACCTGAACCTCTTGCATGGTAGAAGAGCACTGTACCAACTGAACAAACACGCCACACACGTCTATTATCTTACACAGATCAAGCAAGATCAAGATCTCTTGTGGGCTGTGACGTTGGTTCGGCTGCGGAAAATAATTATATATATTCTCACACACTTTCTGAATATATGTATATATATATATATATATATATATATATATATATATATATATATATACACGCATACATTTAAAGAAAAGTCGAACTTAAATTATATCGCCAAAAGACAAAAAATTATTATATAAATATAAAAAAAAAATATTCAAAATCTTTATGTTTGACATGAATATAGCAGATGAAATTTACCTCAAGGACTAAGACTTAAAGTCTAACTTTTAGTATATATTAAATATTGAATTGTTCTTACGCCAATACAAAGTTAAAGCTAAGCAAATTATTTTGAACTACTACGCTCATGAAGTTTGGATTTTGGTTATACATATATGGATCTATTTATCTAAAAACAAATAGATATACGAACAGGCCAAATAATATAAGGGTCCTGTCAAAATTAAGGTTTCCTATTTTTAAACTGAAAAATAATACGCTGAAGAGCTACAAAGACAGGTGTAGTGCCAATAGAACGAGCGACCTTTCGTGCTCCAGAATTTCTTTTTATACATAATCAGCACCAAATTCAATGTACTTTTGATGCATCGATCGTAAAAGGTCCGGAGCGTGTTTTTCCATTCACATCTCTGTCGTCACTCTGAAATCGACGAATCCCTCTTTGAAAGTTGATCGGTTCAAGTTTTTTCTGCATAGAGTTATTCAATGACGTATCTCCGCTTCTCACACCGTCAATATCTGCAGCAGAGAGATGAATCTTTTGAATAAAAAGCTTGTTTTTAAGACACTCATGAAGTTTGAATTTTGGTTATACATATATGGATCTGTTTATCTAAAAACAAATAGATATACGAACAGGCCAAATAATATAAGGGTCCTGTAAAAATTAAGGTCTCCTATTTTTTAACTGAAAAATAATACGCTGAAGAGCTACAAAGACAGGTGTAGTACCAATAGAACGAGCGACCTTTCGTGCTCCAGAATTTCTTTTTATACATAATCAGCACCAAATTCAATGCACTTTTGATGCATCGATCGTAAAAGGTCCGGAGCGTGTTTTGCCACTCACATCTCTGTCGTCACTCTGAAATCGACGAATCCCTCTTTGAAAGTTGATCGGTTCAAGTTTTTTCTGCATAGAGTTATTCAATGACATATCTCCGCTTCTCACACCGTCAATATCTGCAGCAGAGAGATGAAACTTTTAGGCTATGAATGCATAAGTTAAATCATCATAACAATGCAATTTGCAATCCCATATGATCCATTCCGGGTGGACAAAAAGTATGACACATTACTTTTGGAACGCCTCTCGTATGTATAACATCAAGAATATAAAAACAAACACACATACCTCACCCTTTTCTGCTACCGCCCCCCCTCTCTGTCTCTCTCTCTCTCTCTCTTTCTCTCTCTCTCTCTGGCAGGCGATTCTCTCTTTTGTATAAACGTACGCACGTGGCTACACAATATTTATGATTTGGGCAGTAAAATTTAAATTGTTGCGGTAAAGTTTCGTCATTAAGTTTCGTCATTAAAATCTGAACAAATTGTTTTATTATTAATTTTTAATAAGTAGTATCTTTTTTCATTTATACTCATAAAACTATAGGATATACGTTGCTTCCTAATCTTCCAATATTTTAATCAATGAGGATTTTCTAAGAATTGTAAATCTAATAGAAATTAATTCTTTTAATTGTTTCAAGTTTTTTCCATTTTGTAATTCTATGTAATTATTTTTTTTTCAATTTCTAATTCTAATTCCTTCTTTTATTCAACTATTAACAAAATATTTAAATTTCTGACTGGTTAACGGAGAAAGTCAATGCTCAAGATGAAAATATCTTAATAATTAAAATACCAATTTCAATAAATACTCGACAATAATAAATAAGCGAATCTGTTGTGACGGGTTAGGGTGAATTTTTACATGAGGAATTGTTTTCGTATTATTTTAATTCATCGGATTACTGTTCTCACCTTGAGTGTGATTTTCACTACGTTTCGGTCGGTGTAACCTCCAACCTTCTTCAGGTGTATCTTGTCAAACTCGGGAATGTTTCTGTCGAACTCGGGAATTTGGACGGAATTTCGAGCGGAACCTTTTATTTACTTCACGGGGGTTAGCGTGCTCTTGTTCCGTCAGCCATGACCGGATAGAGGTCCTAAGTAATTCGCAATTGTATTTTTCGGTCATCCACACTGAGGATTGAACCTTTAACCTTTAGAAGAATATCACTTTTACAATTGATTTTTCCAAGTACTCTTACCACTGCGCCACGTTTCGACATATATGACAAAAAATATGACGACAATGAATTACACAGAAAAATCTGTACAATACGAACACAAAACGTGTCTTTATCTTAACCAAAACCTAAACCTAAACTAAGTTTTAATTAAAGTTGGCAGGGACAGAAAAATAGATTTTAGAACATTAAATGTAGTTTCCGCTCTTCATTGTATTGTAAGAAAAAATTGGTATATTCTTTTAGTTAAATCACTGTTTTATATTTCTTCTGGGCAACACTAGGACACAGTCCTACTAGTAATAAACATTTTTGACTATCAACATACATATATGTTTTATCTGAACCAATAATCATCAGTGCTGCTAGGAATAACTGTACGACCTTTGATTTTTATACATATTTTCACTTGTTGGCCACTGATACAGCTGTATGACAAAGTGAGAGTGTTTTGGTTAGAATCTTTTCATACTTCCCTTATGTAGTCATACTTTTCTAGAAAACATCTGTTTGTTTATTGCGATTTGTAATAATATCTATTTGTCTCTGATGAGTTGTTTGGTTACAGAATAGACCACAGCTACCATTAATACAGCGAAATACAAGTAAATATTGTGGAAGAATCTGTTTCTACTTTTGGACTATGAAATGCAACTTATATATATATATATATATATATATATATATATATATATATATATATATATATATATATATATATATATATATTATTCAATTTAAGTAAACAAAATTACCATGGGCTGCTAAAACAAATCTACTGTCTCAGTCTTAATAGACATCATTTAAGAGTGCTTGACAATGTCGAGCCGGATATATATATATATATATATATATATATATATATATATATATATATATATATATATCGGTTGTATCGATTAGTTCCCTATATGTAAATTCAATTAAACTCGCGTGATTATTAAAGAGTGCTCAATGCAGGTCAGAGCTGGTATATAGCCCGTTTATTATACTATCATTATTGGTTACTCTTAAACGTGTCTTATTAAACATGAACATTGAAACATTGAAAGGATCAACTTTGAAACGTCTCTCAAGAACATTCCAACACCAAACCCCACGGATTATCTCCGGAAACTAATATGGAAGATGGACGATCTAATTAGACGCATGAAAAAGAAGGCCTTATTTTTTGTAGAAAAAAAGAGAGGACAAAAGCACGAAGAAAACCTTTGGATTCAAAAGCATGAAACCGCCACCTATAGCCCCCCCTCACAACTATCACTTTTTGAAAATGACCTTTATGACCTAGCTAGAAAGATGGAATTCCATAGGAGTAAGAACTTCTTTCAGAGACAACTGTACAATATCGTTAAAAGCAATAAGAAATCAAAACACGTTCTTGTAAAAGCTAATAAAACTAATAACTTTTATACAATCAACCAGCAACATTGCAGTGACCTAATGATAAAGAGCTTGACAAAAAATTATCAGAACACACCAATCTAGTTGAAATCAGCAATAATGAGAGCAGAGAAATTACGGAAGATCTAGAAAATCAGCAACAGAGTTAGTAAACCTAAGGAAAACGAAGCATACTTCCTCCTCAAGGATGACAAATACGACTTCCAAAAAAATAAAAATAAAAATAACAACAACCACATTAATTAACACTACTAGACCAGAAATTGGGAAAATCAGCAAGAATATTCTAGAAAAAAAATCAACCTCAAAATTTAAAGAAAATACAACTTCAACCAATGGAACAACACCCTGGACTCAATCACACCAATATTACGAATAAGAAAAAATGCACCTTTGTGCAATTCGACATCATGGATTACTAAGAATCAATAACTAAACATATTAATGTTGGTTGTTTTTGTTTTACGGCATATCAACTCTTTTCAGGTTATTTAATGCCGAATCCAGTGATTTTGAAGAACAATTTTTTTAATAGAATATTTTTTTTCAAGTCGATTTCTATTTAACCCATATTTGAGACCCTAACAGGTACTACCACTCTGAGTCAGAGTGGACCTGGGAGGAATGGCAATTAAGGGGTGGCTCCACACTCCCCAAAGCCCACAAGCTAGCCCCTCACCATCTGATATAGTTTAAGGTTATATCCAGGACCACTAATCATATTAACGTATCAAATATATACATATTATAGTATTAGAGAAAGAATTAACTGCCCGAATAAAAAAATTTATAACCATCAAAAATAAGCTTATATATACACATGTAAATATCTTTGCCACGATAATTGCCGCAAACCTCACTGTGTTGCATACTGGGGTCTTTTTAAGATGACGAATATTATATAGTTGAGTATTCATATTGGAGCGAGAGATATATATCGAGTACATTTTAAAGAGATACGGGACTTGTAATACAATTGGATGAAGGGAGATAGAGAGAAGAGAAGAGGCATTTATACAGTTCTGGGAATGTTTCTTCTTACTTCTTAACACATATATGAGGTGCGGGTTGAGTTATCAGTACTTTTATCACATTACTTCTCGATAGAGAGGGAGATACATTTCTTAAGATGATGGAGAGGCGAATTACTTCAAGATGGGGTTTATACAATGTTCATTATCAAGATGAGTGTGGGAACAAAGTTCATATAAATACAATTTCACTTTACCTTTGTTGAAAATGACACAACATATGACGCAGTTACAAAATGATGATGTTCCTTTATTTCTTCGACCGGTCAATAAAGACATCCAACAATTCAAAGTCATTACATGATTACAACTTCTAACCCTTCGCTTCCAAAGGGGATTCGATCCACACTCGACTCTCCTGTCTGGCCCTGTCTCTCGCTGCCCGACTCTCTCTCTCTCTCTCTCTCTCTCTCTCTCTCTCTCTCTCTCTCTCTGTTCTGCTTGTTTCTATCTCAAACTAGCAACTATATTGAGGATTCATTTCTCAGCCATGATGTCATCGCATTGCTAAAAGCGTGCTTGGTAAATCCCGTGGCCTGAATATGCATGATTCTCACATGTCTGGCTCGCACGTGTCCAACACATTTCTTCTAACCTATTTTCTATCTGACTTATTTTCCAACATTTTTAAATTTGTTCGTTTTTCTAACTGACCTTGTTTTAATTCAGTTTTCAATAAAAAAGAATTCAACAATAAAAATTCCTTTTTACAATAACATCTCTAAAGAATGGAATTCCTTTTCAAACAAACATATCTGCGTTTTTATATTAAAACTGACAATGGGAATTCCTTCCTGAATCTTAATTGCAAACCTAGCTTTCCAAGTTCGAATTCTCGGTCTATCCTATCTCATTTTTTATTTATTTAATGTTTTTCTTACTTACGAGTAACAGCTGTATAGGGGAAAACATAACTTCCAATACACCGCATTTATTTAAATCTCATTAACAGACCCATATATGCA